>NC_087219.1:21416098-21432721 GCF_015104395.2 Macrobrachium nipponense
CGCACTTTTCCACAAAGGTCGACTGAACATGGTATCCAGGTACGTCTAAAGTGTAAACTCCAAACCAGCACCTTTTACTACCATACGACTCTTGCTAATTTCATTTTCAAGTCTCACCTTTATCCCTCCTACATCAAAAGCCCTTTGTCCTCATCGGGCCACGTGCTCCCCCTTGTGACTTGTTAAAGACTAAGTCTTCAGTGCATACCTCAGTGAACCATTAGAGTTCCTTTGCCCCAGTGTTAGAGAACTGAATAATCGTAACTTGTGCAAGAAGCCCTTTTTCTTTTATCTTGTTTAATCTGGGATCCTTTTCCAGATTCCCTGACTCACGTGTCAAGTCTGTCCGCCCGCAAGTGTTGCATTACTGCAAGATTTCGAAACCAGCTTTATTACGTGAATTTCATTTTGCGCCAGCAATCATTCACTCGAGAGATATTATTAGTCCATGTGGGGACCAGTTGCATTTCCTTAACCTTGGCTGTTAAGCAGCCTCTTGTAAATAAATAGCTGTAAAGTAATTAGCTGAGTTTCTGGCGACCTTTCCTCTAGAGTAAATGTTCACTTTAAACCCTTTTTTACGGTAAGTTCAAGCAATTCACTTTGTTTTCCCTCAACTATTTCTGTTTACGTATCGGAGCCTCTTTCAAGGCCGGGCTCATATGTAACAATATACACATATTTATTTCTCAAATAGTCTCCCTATATAAACGCATAATTCATTCGTGACTAGCCTTAGGTGAGTATGGGATCGTCTATCCACTTGCTTAGGATTTCTGACTTTTATTTATCTATTTATTTATTTTTTATTTTTTTGTTGGAGGGAGGGGGTGTGGGGTGGGTTGTCAGCCTGTAACTAACCGCCAAAGTTAAACTACAGACCGTGAAATCGAAGACCTTCGACGCACCGTCCGGGGTTAAGAGACGAATGTCGATGTCAAGCAGATAATAAGCAACATAGAGTTTTCTGTACAGCGTATAGTCAAGGCCAACGAAAATAGATAAATCCTTCGGTGGTCTTGGTATAATGCTGTATCAGCCTCGACCCATGACACTTTCAGATATGGCCCGGTGGTGGCCTGTCCTACAGTGGCCCTAGACACACGATGATGACTAACTTCAACCTTAAATAAAATCAAAACTACTGAGGACAGAGGGCTGCAATTTGGTATGTTTGATGATTGGAACGTGGATGATCAACTTGCCAATTTGCAGCCCTCTAGCCTCAGTAGTTCTGAAGATCTGAGGGCGGACTGAAAAAGTGTGGACGGACAGACAAATATGCATCTCAATAGTTCTCTATTAAAGAAAACTGAAAATCGTGATAGGAAAAAAGCTCTCGCAACGAACCCTGCATGTAGAGGTGTGAGGCAAAAACAAAATCGTTTTCCGATAGCGCACAAAAAACGTAAAAGAACAAAAAAGTTCACGTGTACCTCAAGTCTTCGTTTCTTCTCAAACTACTACATCACACTTTTTTCCATTGTGCCAAGCTGCCCTTGGCTGCACATCTCCACTGTCAGTAACACCTCACCAGACCAGACATTCCACCAAGTTGTATTGGGGCACTGAAATCGGCCACGACACTGTGTTGAAGGTATTTGAGTTTATTAGGTTGAATGGAAGGTATTTGAGTTCATTAGACTGCACAGAAGGTATTTGAGTTTATTTCAGTGGAAGGTATTTGAGTTTATTACACTAAGTAGAAGGTATTTGAGTCTATTGCACTGCCTAGAAATTTGAATTTATTACATTGAGTGGAAATGAATAGAGTTTATTGCACTACGTGGAAGATATTGAGTTTATTATGTCCTGTGGTCAATTTCACAATGATTCTATTGGAAAATACTTCAGAATATTGTTAGCTGTGAACTTGAACATTTATGTTTGTATTAAAGAAAAAATAGGGAAAAAATTAATGTCAACTAAACCTATAGTGGTATGTTTGCATACAAAAAGCTTGTATATATATGTATGTATGTATATAAGTGTATATGTATATATTATATATATAATATATATATATATATATATATATATATATATATATATATATATATATATATATATATATATATATATATATATATATATATATATATATATATATGCAGAAGCCAGGTACTATGTCGTACCTCTAAGTAAATGGGGATACAATCCACAATGAAGTAAATTCCTCTTGTAGTTTAATCCTATACAAGTAATATATATTTTAAACTACAAGAGGAATTTACTTCATTGTGGATTGTATCCCATATATATATATATATATATATATATATATATATATATATATACATACGCATACATACATATATATACAAGCTTTTGGTATGCAAACATACCACCATAGGTCTAGTTGACATCAATTTTTTCCCCTAATACGAAATAAAATAGTTCAAGTTCACTGATAAATTTTTTTGAGGTATTTGCCAATAGATTCAGTGCGAAATTGACCACAGGACATATATATGTATTATATATATGTAATATATATAGTGTACACACACACACAATCTATATATATATATATATATATATATATATATATATATATATATATATATATATATATATATATATATATATATATATATATATATATATATATATATATATATATAGATATATATATATATATATATATATATATATATATATATGCAGAAGCTAAGTACTATGTCCTACCTCTAAGTAAATGGGGATATAATCCACAATAATGTATAATCCTGATGTAGTTAGATAAAATGTATATTTCTTTATACAGTAATTTAAAGCTTTACGATCATCAGCTGTGAACAAGACCACAGCTGATGATCAAAAACTTCAAGTTACTGTAAAAAGAAATATATATTCTATATAACTACACGAGGATTTTACATCATTGTGGATTATATCTCCATATATGTATATATATATATATATATATATATATATATATATATATATATATATATATATATATATGTATATATATATATATATTGTTACAGGCATGGCTGCATCATGTTTATCATCTATTCTAAAATTTACTGACATATGACAAGACTGGGGCCACGCAGGTAACAACAGAGAATGGTATTAAAATTGATGGATTTAAGGGAAATACAGTGTTCCGTTTAACTAAGATTATTATTATTTAAACTCAGAAGACATTTACATCGGAGCTGAAGGTACTTGCTCTGTGGCACAGAGGTTACGTTAATTAACAAATTTGTTTAGTGCCATTATGAAAACCCCAGAAAATGTAAATCCCACTTATGAAGAACCCAGAATTTAAGGAATAAAATACTTGTTTCGATTATCACCAATCATACACTAACAGTTAACAGCAGCTCTTCAGCCTTTCACCCTGGGACTTGAAATGGATGGTTGCTCCTTGGCTCCGTGGAATACAGGAAATGAGTACACAACTTCTTGCGGCTTCCTAATTCTGCAAATTACGGATGTACTGTAATTCTCGATCTAAACGTGATTTATGTTATTGGGAGTTGCATAAGACAGAGAGGATAAGTAATTTACCACTGTCACAGAATAGCAAATAAATTAACACTTCTGGATGCAAGTCACATATATTTTTCCATTTCACTTATTCGCTGAAGGAGATGCAATGGAGAATTGAGTTATATTTTATGAGAGCAGACAGTAATTAAGGAAGGAAAAGAATTGTGTGTCAAAACAAATTTTGATACCAAACAGTACCTTGTTTTTTGACAATTGGAGTATTGAAGTAGACAGCCAGCACGGGGTAGGAAAATTCTCGACCCCGCATAAGTGAGTGGCTTAGGGATATGCCCCGGTGTGAACAGAACTGAGTCTGCTATAAGAACGAACTCTGACTCCCTTCTCCAGCCAGACATGTCTTATTTCTCTCCTTTCCTTTGTCTGTCACATCTGGGCGATGGGTTTCTCTGGGTTGCTGATGGTTTTTTTTGTCTGAAAATGAAATTTGAATGACAACACTAGGTGTGGGAAGGGCATGCCAAGGGGCGGTCCATTTAGCTGTAGGAGAGGCGGAGTTTGGGGGGGGGGGGGGGGGGGGGGGGGGGGGGGGGGGGGGGGGGGGGGGGGGGGGGGGGGGGGGGGGGGGGGAGGTGGGGGGGGGGGGAGGAATGAAGTAGGAGAATCTGCCGTGTTGAATATTTAATGACTAGGGAGTGGGCAGATGCGGCTTCCGTTCGCAGCCTTGGGTGATCGTGACTTTACAAAAGTAAAAAAGTTTGTATTCATATTTCTGTGGGATTTCTTAAAATTGAGAGCTCCAACATACATTTTATGTATGTATGTTACAAAATATATATCTAACAAGGAAAAATCTCTAACGAGGTCAAATGACACCTGTTTAAACAAATGAAAACAAAACATCTAACTGGTAACGTAGCCTACCTTCTTTCTGTTGAATGCCATCGCTGGCGTTAGCTGAAAATCATTTTCAAACTAGGTTAAAGTAAACTCTGTTGTTACAAAAATATACTTTTTATTTCCCAAAATTAGCTAACATGAAAATGGAATAAACTTAATTAGGCCTGCCCCAAAATGAAACTTTGAACTATCATATTCTTCTCAAATTCATATATAATTAAGTACTCCCTTTTCCCCTAAGTGTCCAAACATTCA
Source organism: Macrobrachium nipponense (assembly GCF_015104395.2). NCBI lineage: Eukaryota > Metazoa > Arthropoda > Malacostraca > Decapoda > Palaemonidae > Macrobrachium > Macrobrachium nipponense. Next base: position 21,420,716 of record NC_087219.1, read on the forward strand.
TAGTTAATTAATAGTCAAAATTAATGTAAAACATTAAAGTTCATCAATAAAGAATGTTTACTGCACCTCACTTCCTTTTCTCTAAAACTCAAGTAATTGTCTCTTCAAGTGTTAACTTTTTCTAAGTTTCTCATTCTATGGTACCTTGTCTGACAGACCTGCAACACCTCTTCTGTGGCGTGTTCCACACTCTATCAATGAAATTTAGTGAGTCCCCCTTTGCAACTTTTCCCCTAGACTATATGTTATTTTCTGATCATTACGAATACACACACCATTGGCACACAAGAGGCATGCACGCTACATACATGAAACTCGTGATCTTCGAAGTGCGTCACTGACCCCAATTTTGCACCAGTAAGCTTTCCTGTTTGTTTTTATTTTCATTTCAGCATCTTCGAGAAATCCTGCGTTTTGCATCTGTCTCTAACCGGCAAGAGCTAAGGTTATCAACCCAACTATTTATTATTATAGACTGTTGCTGATGCCTTTAAAATGGCTCGGCCACCTCTGTCTTTTGTGCACCCCTGTCGCACACCACATGGGCTACTGGTATGTACTAGCTCATAATATTTGCAAGATAGCTCCTATAACACATAATTCGACTATCATTATAGCTACTATAACTGCAATCACTGGAACTGTGTAGTGTTCCTCAAACAAGAATTCATCCCCATCGTTATCCTCTAGTGGCGAAACAGTAACCGTACCCTGTGTAGGCGGAACTTTAACCGCCTCGTGGTCCCATGTAAGTGTTTCACGAACACCTTTGTCGAATAATTGTAGATCCCGGCTGAGTGTGTGAACCATCTCGAAGGGACTCTGCATGCACCATTATTACGCATCTGCAACCCCTGTAGGTGTATCCTAACACCCTTGTTGCTGAACTGTAGATTCAACGTCCTCCATTGAAGGAATCGTAACCGCCACCTCGTTGCCAACTTGAAATATCCCGTGACTCCCATGCAGGTGTGTCTTGCACCCGCCTCGTAGAAATACTGTAGACTCTTGATTAGTCCAAGAATGTATCCTGAAATGATCCATCGATGACATCTCGTCCATGCAAAGGCAACCAGTAACATTGTCGCCCGTGTGAAGATTCGACCTCTGGAGTTTTAAATCCTAAGTTGTTTTCGTTGTCACCCTCGCATGAAGTTGGGAATTCTCTAAAGTCATCGTTTGTCCGTGTTTCGTCATTAATAGGTTCTAACTGACTTTTTGACTAGTCTTCATGCTCTTAGAAGAAATAAAGTCTTGTTATAACACACGAATCTGTTATAAACTAATATATCTAATCTTATAGTCAATTATTAAGGAATAAAATTCTTCACTATAATAAAATATGATCTTTATCTATTGACCCCTATTAAGCTTATTGGGAAAATTATTATCACTAACTGACCACTCATTATTAATCCCGTATCTGACAAATATACTATAAAAAAACCCATGTTGTCTATACAGCAAAACCCCTGTAATTTTTATACAGCTAACCTCCATCAAACCAAACATAATGTTGAATATCCCTTCTATCTTTTGTATCCCAAGATAAATTCTATCTCCTTTCTATAATAGAAATCCCAATTACAAGTTTCCCTTGTAGGAAAAATAATAATAATAATAATCCAACTTTTCCCATTACAAAATGTATAAGGAGAAAAAAATATAATTCAGGGCTTTTCCATATAAAACGTAGTATGTATCGTCATGCAAATTGCTGCCGCAACATATCAACATATCGACCTGAATTGACCCCTTAAATCTTCCCCATGGAATGTCATCATCGACATTCCTGAAAATGGTGCAAACCTCTGAGTAATCAACTCCAAAAGAAAATATCAACCATCAGTCTCATCACATCATTGTCAGCATTAAGCCACCTGTGTATACAACATGCACTCAAATCGCACTATGGACTTGTCTAGTCAGACTCGTAAACTCGGAAAGCATCATCCCTTCAAATTGCCCAAAAAATCATTTATTACATCGTCGATGGGAATCCTCAATAAATCTTTACTGATACTATAGAACCACATTCCTCAAAAATTATGCTCAGGACATACGCGTTATCACCTCAAGGGTACCCAAAAAATTGTCCTCGAAAACGTCTATTAGAAAAAACCACCAATAATAAAATATCCCCACAGGCTAATTCCTAAGTCATTTGACCACGGATGTACCTCAAAGTAACTCATTTATGATACTGCCACATGTATATAAAACCCCGATAATCACCTAGTCAGGATATAAACCACAGAAAACTACAATTCAAGAATTATGAATAACAAAAATATAACCACTGGTGAATATAACCTCAAAAAATACAACACCTTTATAGGGCCCCATAAAACCACAATGCATTAGTGCCACCCCCCAAGAACCATAACACCAAAAAGAACCACAATCACCACCTCTTTGGCTCGTAAAACCACAGATCACCACCAAAAATCATAGTCACAAAATAATTCACCACCAAAATAGCCACAAAACTCAGCCCCAACAAACCAATACCACCAGGAATCACCAAATCACCACCACGGACCTCTTATAATATTTCTCAACTTTACAGTAATTTCCCATATTTTCCACCCCGTTTTTCATCATGAAATAATTACCTCTGGTTTTTACACCAAATCGCCGCAGTTTGCACATAATAAGAAGAATAGTAGAAGAATAAAAGGAAAAAAAAAACATTACATTAAACTGATTAATCACATTTCGTCATCCATTTGCAAAATCTGAAAAAAATGCAACTGCACGATGTTATTATTAGTTACTACTACCAACCTTTTTCAGTTTAGATATGTGAGTTAATTTCGACCGACCTTTATTTTATATAAGACTACAAATCTGTTTCCTTTCTTTTCCTCAATAACTAAAAGGATCTTCAAATTTTGCACCCAATTTGTAATTTAGTTCATTTCTCATATTGCTTTTTAGAAATACACGGTCTCCAACAGCAATTTTAACATCAATGTTTTTTTGTTACATCTTTCCACCATTTCTTGGGCCATAGCCTCGAGATTACGGCTGAGACGAGCATGTCTCTCCTTTGCTGTGGAAATTAACTCTTCGATTGTATCTTCTCCATGATGAGGTATAGTTAACAGATTAAATGTGCCTCGTGCTTGGCAACCAAACAATGCTTCAAATGGAGACATTCTAATGGAACCACTAACCATAGTGTTGATGTTATGTCTAACAACATCTATATATCTGTCCCAGTTTTTATCATATCCTCCTACTGTCTTCCTGAGAGCTTCAAGCACTTTCCTGTTTGCTCGTTCACATAACCCATTAGCTTCAGGTTTGTATGGAATAATTGTTACTTTCTGTATCCCCATGACTTCCGCTGAACATTCTAAAGTCTTGTTTACGAATTCTCTGCCATTGTCAGTCAATAAAACCTCAGGTGAGCCATATCTGCAAATGATACCATTAAAAATGCTATAGCTACTTCTTCAGCTGTTTTATGCTTAAGTGGAAAAATTTCTACTATCCTCGTTAGTTCATCTGTTATTGCCAACAGGTACTTATTCGCATATCTAGATTCACAAAGATTTCCTAGGATATCCATATGTATTCTCTGAAAAGATCTACTTGGTATCGGATGTGACCCTAATTTGCAGGAAGTTATCCTTGTGGGTTTGCAAGCTTTGCACACTGTACAGTTTTTCACAAAATTTTCCACATCTTTCCCAATATTTTTCCAAATATATTTAGCATGCATATCATTATACGTTTTTTCTATCCCCAAATGCGGACTACCGAACCTGCAATGTACTATATATCCAAAGCTACTGGAATTGGGACTTTCGGAATTACGATCTGTGTCATGTCTCCTTTACTTTCACTGGTCCTTAATTTATATTTCATTTTCCTGACCAACAGATTACCTTCTAATTCTAAACCTGAAAAGGGTAACTTATAACCTTTCCTGACTGACTCCCCTCTGAGAAACGCTTTTGCGTCTGCCAAAATGTCATCTTTAGCCTGCCTTTGCTCTATGAGACTCATATCCCATTGTATAAAATCACTAGTAACTAGCGTAACTTGAGATCCTTCCGTATCATAAAAATTTCTACTAAGGGCATCCATGACTCCATATAATTTGCCTTCTATATATTTGAGCTTTGCATCAAAGTCCCTGATAGTTAAGAACCATCGAGCTCTTTTGGGTGACAAATCGGGTTTATTAAAAAGATCCAATAATGGCTTGTGATCTGTAAAGGTCTTCTACTTTATTCCCCATCAGTAGCATTCTAAATTGAACCAAACTTGATACTATTCCAAAGGCTTCTTTATCTACGGTAGCCATTCATCTTTCATTGCTGCCTTTTTTCCTAAATTTCCTGCTATAAAACGCGATGGAACTGAACCTCCCATCAAATCTTTGCATAAGGCAAGCACCTATACCCTCTTGACTGGCATCAGTCACTAATGTGAATGGTTTGCTGAGATCTGGAAATTTCAGAACTAAGTGATTCATTAACGCATCCTTTAGTTTTTGAAAACTTACTTCTTGCGGTTCTCCCCCAAAAATTGAATATCTTCCCGCAATACATCTGTTAGAGGAGCTGCTATGTTAGAAAATCCTTTCACAAACCTATGAAAAAATCCTGCCATCTTTAGGAATGATTTAATTTCTTTCTTTGATTTCGGGGTGTGAAAATCTGTCATTGCTTTGATTTTATCGTCGTTTACTCTAACCCCTTCCTCGGATATGACATGACCTAAATATGTGATTTGCTTTTTCAAGAAGGAACACATAGCTAGCTTAATTTTCAATCCTGCTAACCTAAGTCTCCCGAGTACTTCCTTAAGCACTTCTAAGTGTTGCACCGATATATCATCCATGTACACACATTTCTACCCAATAACCCGTGCAAAACTGTGTTTACCAACCTGGTAAAGTTCATCGGACTACCCAATAAACCAAACGGCATCTGCGTAAATTCATAGTGTCCCTTGGGCAGTGAAAAGGCAGTATATTCCTGACTATTTTCACTAAGAGGAACCTGCAAAAAACCCTGCGCAAAATCAACTGAGCTATAAATATTATGCCCCCCGATTTCTACAAAAAGATCTGGTATATCTTTTCATTCAAACGTCTAAAATCGTCGTACACTCAGGCAGAACCGTCCTTCTTAGGCACTGCTAACAGAGGAAAGTTGTATGGAGATGCACTAGGTCTGATGATTCATTCCTCTTCCCATTTATTGACCTCTTTTTCTACCTGTTCTCTGATTTTGAAAGGTATGCGGTATGCAGGAATAAAAATGGGTTTTGTACTTTTCTCTATGTTTACCTAATGTTCTAACACATTAGTCAATCCCAGTTTATACCTTCGTAAAACTACCGTGTCCCCAAATTCTGCCAAGAGCTCACTTACCGCTTCTATATGCTCTTTATAATCTGCATTAGCTAAATGTTCTCTGAATATTTGCCTCCTTGATTGCATTTCTGCCGCTGAAAACTCAGTATTCCTCTACTCCAATCTTGGAGGTCTACCACATATGTATTCTTCTGGTATTTCCTAACTGTATCATTACAGTTCAGTAATTCTACCCATGTAACACCAGTGTTTGATGCACTATTCACTGATGCAGTGCTAATAACCCCTCTTAGTTTCTTGCTGCCCTTAACTACGCATACTTCTGTGGGTTTTTTCACTTCCCTCAGTTTGACTTTTACCATAGTCTTTGAACCTGGCAATAAAATAACATCCTCTGATCAAACACATTTATATTTGTGGTTAGTACCTCCGTTTCACGATCCCATAAATATCACCGCCCGTGGTTCTCATTGCATCCACCAAGACCCCATTGTTAGTATCAGTAATAATATCAATATTAATATCAGTATCACCACCCATAACACCATTGTTAAACCCCCCAAAATTGTTACCACCGCGGCCCTATATTTCCCATTTAACACCACGGCTGTTATTCCCTGTATCATCAGTGTGGGTTTTGATATCACCACTCCCCATATCCTTGGTATCATTACCATTAGCACCGCTAAAAGCGCCCTCATTTTCAGTATTCCCCATATCCTCAGTTTCACTTGAGTCCTCATAAGGGATAAAAACACCGGGTATTCCAAGCGTTATACCACTAACACCTGCATGGACCTATATCTTGTGTCTTCTACATGCAGGATGGCCCAGCAAAAGTCTGTTGCCCAACGCAACCCCTTTTATAACCAAAAATGGTTCTATTAACACTATCACCCAGAGTAAATCATATTCTAACAAAACCCAGGGTGTTTAATCTATGGGCTTGCACATCACACACCGATTGATACAGATGATGGTCCATTAAATTGATAGGCGCACCGGTGTCTATAAAGCATGGGATATCCACGTCCTCCACTGTTCCATATACTATCGACCTGGGCTCTGGGGCGTCCCCCACGAGACCACAATGGCACTTACAAATCATCAGTATCCTTTTTGTTGATCGGCTTTCCAAAAATTTCACCGATCCTTTTGCCCTTTTAAGTGACCTGCCTGGGAAGTTCTCGTATTGTAACTCCCGAATTGTTGAGGTGTAGGTCTCGCATCTCTCCTTATCTGAGACGGACAAGCCAGCCAATAGTGATCCACACTTTTACATATTCCACAATATTTGACTCTGCATACTTTCTTTGTGTGCCCTGGTTTATTACAATTGTAGCAACGTGACTGTTGTTGCCTTTAATCGATCGATCATCTCTTATATTCCACTTTTGCACACAAACGGGGAGAAGGAAATTCTGTGTCTCTTTGTATTGTATTTCTTGGACCGGTCCCATTAAAAAATGTACTATCCACCGTGGGACATTTGGGCATATGTTTCTGAATTTGGGCACAAATTAGTTCCTCGTCTGATGTAGGTTCAATCTTTTCATCAAAACTGTCTACAATTGCGTCTGGGACATCGTTTAGTACCATTGCGAAATGCATCAATTTATGTAAATTGTCGAGTGAGACATTAATCCCATTTACCCATTTGGAATTTTTCCATTTCTGTATCCATTCTCCTGCCGAGTCAAAAAGTTTTGAGCTGTGCTCAATAAAGCTTGTTGTGCCTTTTCGAATTTTGTACATGCCTCTTAAATCTCTTACCATATCTCTGTGTTCTTTTGAGCCATAAGCCGGTCTTAAAAATGCTTGTAATTCGTTCCATGACCGACATTTTGTGCACTGAAAACTACGGCATCTAAATGACAAATCCCCTTTATTGAAGTCTAACAAGGCTTTTGCCTCTGTGATTGTCTCCTTAATTCCCTTGGTGTTTAAATAGTTATTCACCACCTCAATAAAAATTTGCACTGGTTGGGACAGAACGCCATTAACATTGCTTCGAAAAGGGTTAACTCCAGCATTTTTGTTTGTTATTTTGTGCACCAATGTCTGGCTTGTACTTGCGTCGGCCATTTTGCTTTCTATAATAACTCTTATGCTTTAGGATTCACCCCGACCTCAGTAACATTGATATATTCATGCGCACACAAACCACCAACCCAAATGTAATAACATATCATTCACCAATAAAAAATAAAATAAACATGCATCAATCCAACAAACCACTATTTGCAACTAGCTGCTTCTCAGGTTCAAGGTTAATTAGCTGATTTACTGTTACAAGGTCACGTTGGTCTATAAAAAACGGGAAGAAGCAGTGAGAGAAAGAAAATGTATCTCGAACCAAAATCTGATGAGTTAGCACAACTGTTCACCTGGCCGCCTCTCTCTCTCTCTCTCTCTCTCTCTCTCTCCTCTCTCTCTCTCTCTCTCTCTCTCTCATGCCATGCACAAAAACGAAAATTATAACACCATTTTTTCTAATGCATTTCAATACAATAAAACCACTAATGTCCACCGGATCCCGAGGAACATCAAAATAAAATACACTTGTGAGTAAATGAACACCAATAAAAAGACAAAAAAAAAAAAATAATAATAAATAAACTTATACACTCACGTCTTCATAGGTCCGAAGTCAGTACCCGGCTACACTTGCAACAGCACGTAATTAATTCCTGTTATGATATAAATTCACTTCCCCCCGCCCCAGAAACACAGGAATACATCTTTACACTAAACAGCAATTAAGATCGCTGCCCGCAGTAGTTACTTGGCTTAAATGCTGACTGTCGGCTAAATTCCCCTCAAATCAGCAATGGAGTCAGTTGTCCGATATATAATTATAGCCACTTTCCCCCAAAATATGCCAAAAATATCTAATTCTAGTCTCTTCAGAGGCATTACCTATAGGGTTTAAGGTATCTTTTGACCGCTAGCCACCAAAAATCTCTAACAAGGAAAAATCTCTAACAAGGTCAAGTGACACTCGTTTAAACAAATGAAAACAAAACATCTAACTGGTAATGTAGCCTACCTTCTTTCTGTTGAATGCCATCTCTGGAGTTGGCTGAAAATCAGTTTCAAACTAGGCTAAAGTAATCTCTTTGTTGTTACAAAAATATACTTTTTATTTCCCAAAATTAGCTACCATGAAAATGGAATAAACTTAATTAAGCCTAGCCCCAAAAAGAAAAAACTATCATATTCCTCTCAAAATCATAATTAAGTAAGTACCCCCTTTTTCCCCTAAGTGTCCAAATATTCATAGTTTATTAATAGTCAAAATTAGTCTAGAGAAAACCCATAAGATGACTTCGAATCAATCTGAAATAAAGAGACCACAATTATGACACTATAAAACATTAAAGTTCCGCACCTCACTTCCCTTTCTCTAGAACTCAAGTAACTGTCACTTCAAATGTTAACTATTTCAAAGTTTCTCGTTCTACGGTACCTTGTCCGACAGACCTGCAACACCTCTTCTGTGGTGTGTTCCACACTCTATCAATCAAATTCAGAGAGTTCCCCGTTTTAAATTAACTTTTCCCCTAAATTATATGTCATTTTGTGTTCATTACTAACACACACACCAATTGGCACACAAGAAGCATGCACGCTACATACATGAAACTCGTGATCTTCGAAGTGCATCTCCGACCCCAATTGTGCACCAGTAAGCTTTCCTGTTTGTTTTTTTCATTTCAGCATCTTCAAGAAATCCAGCGTTTTGGATCTGTCACTAACTGGCGAGAGCTAAGGTTATCAACCCAACTATTTAATATTATAGACTGTTGTCCAATTCTAATGCCAAGTAGAATGATTTGTGCTTGGAGATTCTGGTTCTTGCTGTTGCTCACGATATGAAGGCACAAGGAAAATTAGTATAGAGTTATTTTCGTAGTTCCATGTAGCCTATATGTGTATGACTTACTTATAGAAAGCAGATACACACGTGCACTCACATACTTAACTATCTAGAGTTTGAAATCTAATTATCTATCTATCTATCTATATATATATAATATAGATGTAAACACATATTTATAAAATAAATATATAAATGTACATATAAATTATACATATTTCAGTTTTTTATGAAATACATACAGACACACACACACACACACACACACACACACACACATATATATATATATATATATATATATATATATATATATATATATATATATATATATATATATATATATATATATATATAAAGCTCTTAAAGACGTGCGCACTTGTCATCATTGGGTAACTGAGGGAAAAAAAAAAAAAGACCGAGGGTGACCGTTCAGAACGCACTCTTCACGCGTATTAAAAAAAATAATAAAAATAAAACGATGGAAGCCAAAGTTGGGAATAATTCTTGGGTCAAGGACAGATGGAGAGAAGCGAGAGATATTCCTGAACACCGAAGGAAGATCAAACGAACGACTCCCGAGAGCAAGAATATAGGAAAGGAAAGAATGAATGTATGTATGTATGTATGTATGTATGCATATAGTCTTTGCACGAAAAAAGAAACGACCTCTTACTTTATCCTAATCTGAATTCAAAGCTTGTAATGATATAAGCGTATGCCCCACCCCCTAAAAAAAGAAGAGATCCAGAAGTTAAGAAGGCCGGTCTGAACCACAAACGGCAACTGCTAAATGTGTTTTTTGTACATAAATAAACACATATTATTTTTGTAAGCATAATAGACACAGTACACGCATACATTATAAACTGCATGCACAATTATCAAGTAGATTCTAAAAATATTGTTCCGTAACTACAGTAGAATATTCATCCCACATTTTCTACGTTATTCCTAAAGATTTCGACCCCAAAATGAGGTTCATTCTTTTAACCCCTGGACCAATCACTGCTTAGCTCTTCCTGTCCATCCTCATGGAGGGACAGAATTGCTGTCAATCCAAAATGAAAGCCAGTTTTCACTAGATATTGCCACAGTGGTGAAACAGCTGTCGTGACAAAGTTAAGTATGTCTTAGTTTTACCAGACCACTGAGCTGATTAACAGCTCTACTAGGGCTTCCCCGAAGGATTAGATATTTTGACGTGGCTAGGAACCGACTGGGCACCTAGCAACGGAACCTACAGCTTTTTATGGGATCCGAACCACATTATATCAAGAAATGAATTTCTATCACCAGAAATAAATTCCTCTGATTCCACTCCTCCAACGAGTAACTAACTGTCGTGAAAAAAATCACTAAAAGGAAGAAGGAAGTCAGTGTGTTCGTCACCAAAGATCGATGCATGAGAATCGGTAAAAACTCCAAAGATATGAAGATTACTACAAAAAAGTTACTAATGCTACCGCATGAGTGCGTGCATACCTACGTCAGTCATATTTTTTGCTTTGCCTGATTTATTGCGGCGTATTTCTTACCAAGCTTAGTTGACTCTACGTATCTCTAATCACCGTAAAAATATTTAAAATCCAAATTTCATAGTTGTGCAAAATCAAACCAAACAGGCTGTAGTAAGTTTACCCAAGCCATGGAATGAGTGTGTACGAAATGTATTGGCTTTTGTTTTTGTTTTTCCTTCACTCAATTCCCGATTTACTGCTCTGTATTTCAGTACAAGTTTAGTTGGCTTTAATTACGATTATCACACATAATATAACAGTACACAAGAGAATACTTCATCTCTAATCATTTAACAAGGCGTTATCCGACCTCCAACTTACTCGGGACGCATGCACCGTTTCCCCTTTTGCTTCATTAGTTAACATATATTCCTAAATTAACCCGAAGTGGTCTTCGTAATTACTACTCAAATTTTGAGTACTACTCATACTAACAAGGAATCAAATTAAAAGCCGGACAAAAAATGAAAACACGTTCATACAGTCTCAGTTGTAAGTGGAAATACAAAATAAATGAACAGAAACATAGCCACTAAATTTAATTCATTGAATAAATTAAAATGTGCTAAAATCTACGGACAGATAGTCCGTTGTTTCACCAACAAGAAAAATAAAGAAATTATATTTTAATGAAAATGATTTTTCTGTACTGTTTAACAAGCACATCATTTATTTTTCTACTTTCATTCCCATCCTAATAAATAAATCATAAATATCCTACCCCAAAACCAAAAATTCCTGTATCTTTTACTCAATGCAAAACACATTTTCAGACCTTTCCTACCCCCTCCCAACAAGAACAACAACAAATGAGTTTGCAGGCTTACTCCCTGAGTAAGGGAAAATATTTAAAATACGATTTTCATGTAGGCAAGGCAAAACCCTGCACGCTGTGGCAAATTGGCCGATGTCAGGGAATTACTGCAAACGTGCACGTTGCTATTTCTCACGGTTTTAGTTTACTTGACTTCTGCATCCGTCTGTCTGCATGTTTGGGTCAAGACTTGTAACTCAGTTTTTCGACTTTTCCTTTCGTCTGATGGACTTGAAGTTTTCCATGGTTACTTGATTCCGGTGACACTTCATCCTCATATGATCAGGAGGTCAGCAGTGACCTCTAGTGACCCTACAGTGACCTCTCCCTTGTATATCAGGATTTGTATGAAACTCTCCAGATTTTTCATACCTTCTTTGACTCGGTAGAATTAGTTAATAATGCTACAGATTTTATTTTTCAAGGCTCCTTCGGCTCGACCCAAATGAATTTATCC
>NC_087219.1:21433221-21450215 GCF_015104395.2 Macrobrachium nipponense
ATAGTCAATTATTAAGGAATAAAATTTTTCACTATAATAAAACTATGGATCTTTATCTATTGACTCTATTAGCTTATTGGGAAAATTATTATCACTAACTGACCACTCATTATAATCCCGTATCTGACAAATATACTATCAAAAAACCCATGTTGTCTATACAGCAAAACCCCTGTAATGTTTATACAGCTAACCTCCATCAAATATAATGTTGAATATCCCTTCTATCTTATGTATCCCAAGATAAATTCTATCTCCTTTCTATAATAGAAATCCCAATTACAAGTTTCCCTTGTAGGAAAAATAATAATAATAATAATTTAACTTTTCCCATTACAAAATGTATAAGGAGAAAAAAATATAATTCAGGGCTTTTCCATATGACACGTAGTATGTATCGTCATGCAAATTGCTGCCGCAACATATCAGTATCGACCTAAATTGACCCCTTAAATCTTCCCCATGGAATGTCATCATCGACATTCCTGAAAATAGTGCAAACCTCTGAGTAATCAACTCCAAAAGAAAATATCAACCATCAGTCTCATCACATCAATGTCAGCATTAAGCCACCTGTGTATACAACATGCACTCAAATCGCACTATGGACTTGTCTAGTCAGACTCGTAAACTCGGAAAGCATCATCCCTTCAAATTGCCCAAAAAATCATTTATTACATCGTCGATGGGAATCCTCAATAAATCTTTACTGATACTATAGAACCACATGTATATAAAACCCTGATAATCACCTAGTCAGGATATAAACCACAGAAAACTACAGTTCACAATTTATGAATAACAATTGTATACCGCCAAATATAACCACTGGTGAATATAACCTCAAAAAATACAACACCTTTATAGGGCCCCATAAAACCACAATGCACTAGTGCCAACCCTCGAAAGCCATAACACCAAAAAGAACCACAATCACCCGACCTCGCGGCTCGTAAAACCACAGATCACCACTAATAATTATAGTCACAAAATAATTCACCACCAAAATAGCCACAAAAACTCAGCCCCAATAAACCAATACCACCAGCAATCACCAAATCACCACTAAGGACCTATTATAATATTTCTCAACTTTACACTAATTTCCCATATTGTCCACCCCATTTTTCATCATGAAATAATTACTCTGGTTTTTACACCAAATCGCCGCAGTTTGCCCACAATAAGAAGAATCGTAGAAAGAATGAAAGGAAAAAAACATTATATTAAACTGATTAATCACATTTCGTCATCCATTTGCAAAATCTGAAAAAAATCCAACTGCGCGATCTTATTATTAGTTACTACTACCAACCTTTTTCAGTTTAGATATGTGAGTTAATTTCGACTGACCTGTCTTATCATCTAAGACTACAAATCTGTTTCCTGTCTTTTCCTCAAATAACTAAAAGGACCTTCAAATTTTGCACCCAATTTGTAATTTAGTTCATTTCTCAGATTGATTTTTAGAAATACAGGCTGAGACAAGCATGTCTCTCCTTTGCTGTGGAAATTAATTCTTCGATTGTATCTTCTCCATGATGAGGTATAAGTTAACAGATTAAATGTGCCTCATGCTTGGCAACCAAACAACACTTCAAATGGAGACATTTTAATGGAATCACTTACCATAGTGATTCCAACAACATCTTATATATCTGTCTCAGTTTTTATCATATCCTCCTAAAGTCTTCCTGAGAGCTTCAGCACTTTCCTGTTTGCTCATTCACATAACCCATTAGCTTCAGGTCTGCATGGAATAATTGTTACTTTCTGTATCCCCATGGACTTCCCCCGAACATTCTAAAGTCTTGTTTACGAATTTCTCTGGCCATTGTCGGTCAATAAAACCTCAGGTGATCCATATCCATATCTGAAGAAGTAACTATAGCATTGAAAAATGCTATAGTTACTTCTTCAGCTGTTTTATGCTTAAGTGGAAAAATTTCTACTATCCTCGTTAGTTCATCGTTATTACCAACAGGTACTTATTCGCATATCTAGATTTCACAAAAATTTCCTAGGATATCCATATGTATCTCTGAAAAGATCTACTTGGTATCGGATGTGACCCTAATTTGCAGGACGTTATCCTTGTGGGTTTGCAAGCTTTGCATACTGTACAGTTTTTCACAAATTTTCCACATCTTTCCCAATATTTTTTCCAAATATATTTAGCATGCATATCATTATACGTTTTTTCTATCCACAAATGCGGACTACCGAACCTGTAATGTACTATATCCAAAGCCACAGGAATCAGGACTTTCGGAATTACGATCTGTGTCATGTCTCCTTTACTTTCACTGGTCCTTAATTTATATTTCATTTTCCTGACCAACAGATTACCTTCTAATTCTAAACCTGAAAAGGGTAACTTATAATCTTTCCTGACTGACTCCCCTCTGAGAAACGCTTTTGCGTCTGCCAAAATTTCATCTTCATCCTGCCTTTGTTCTATGAGACTCATACCCCATTGTATAAAATCACTAGTAACTAGTGTAACTTGAGATCCTTCCGTATTATAAAAATTTCTACTAAGGGCATCCGTGACTGCATTTAATTTGCCTTCTACATATTTGAGCTTTGCATCAAAGTCCCCTGATAGTTAAGAACCATGGAGCTCTGTTTTGGGTGACAAGTCGGGTTTATTAAAAAGATCCAATAATGGCTTGTGGTCTGCAAAGGACTTCTACTTTATTCCCCATCAGTAGCATTCTAGTTGAACCAAACTTGATACTATTCCAAAGGCTTCTTTATCTACGGTAGCCTTTAATCTTTCATTGCTGCCCTTTTTCCTAAATTTCCTGCTATAAAACGCGATGGGATTGAACCTCCCTTCAAATCTTTGCATAAGGCAAGCACCTATACCCTCCTGACTGGCATCAGTCACTAATGTGAATGGTTTGCTGAGATCTGGAAATTTCAGAACTGGGGGATTCATTAACGTATCCTTTAGTTTTTTTAAACTTACTTCTTCTTGCGGTTTTTCCCCCACAAAAATTGAATGTCTTCCCACAATACATCTGTTAAAGGAGCTGCTATGTTAGAAAATCCTTTCACAACCTATGATAAAAAATCCTGCCATCCTTAGGAATGATTTAATTTCTTTCTTTGATTTCGGGATGTGAAAATCTGTCATTGCTTTGATTTTATCGTCGTTTACTCTAACCCCTTATTGGATATGACATGACCTAAATATGTGATTTGCTTTTTCAAGATGGAACACTTAGCTAGCTTAATTTTCAATCTGCTAACCTAAGTCTCCTGAGTACTTCCTTAAGCACTTCTAAGTGTTGCACGATCGAGTGTTGTAATTTAAATATATCATCCATGTACAACGAAAACAAAACATTTTTACCCAATAACCCTGTGCAAAACTGTGTTTACCAACCTGGTAAAGGTCATCGGACTACCCGATAAACCAAATGGCATCCGCGTAAATTCATAGTGCCCCTTGGGCAGTGAAAAGGCAGTATATTCCTGACTATTTTCACTAAGAGGAACCTGCAAAAAACCCTGCGCTAAATCATCTGAGCATTGAATATTATGTCCCCCGATTTCTACAAAAAGATCTGGTATGTCTTTTCATTCAAACATCTAAAATCGACACATACTCAGGCAGAGCCGTCCTTCTTAGGCACTGCTAACAGAGGAAAGTTGTATGGAGATGCACTAGGTCTGATGATTCATTCCTCTTCCCATTTATTGACCTCTTTTTCTACCTGTTCTCTGATTTTGAAAGGTATGCGGTATGCAGGAATAAAAATGGATTTTGTACTTTTCTCTATGTTTACCTTATGTTCTAACACATTAGTCAATCCCAGTTTATACCTTCGTAAAACTACCGTGTCCCCAAATTCTGCCAAGAGCTCACTTACCGCTTCTATATGCTCTTTATAATCTGCATTAGCTAAATGTTCTCTGAATATTTGCCTCCTTGATTGCATTTCTGCCGCTGAAAACTCAGTATTCCTCTACTCCAATCTTGGAGGTCTACCACATATGTATTCTTCTGGTATTTCCTAACTGATCATTACAGTTCAGTAATTCTACCCATGTAACACCAGTGTTTGATGCACTATTCACTGATGCAATGCTAATAACCCCTCTTAGTTTCTTGCTGCCCTTAACTGCGCATACTTCTGTGGGTTTTTTTTCACTTCCCTCAGTTTTTGACTTTTACCATAGTCCTTTGAACCTGGCAATAACATAACATCCTCTGATAAAACACATTTATATTTGTGGTTAGTACCTCCGTTTCACGATCCCATAAATATCACCGCCCGTGGTTCTCATTGCATCCACCAAGACCCCATTGTTAGTATCAGTAATAATATCAATATTAATATTAGTATCACCACCCATAACACCATTGTTAAACCCCCCAAAATTGTTACCACCGCGGCCCTATATTTCCCATTTAACATCAAGGCTGTTATTCCCTGTATCATCAGTGTGGGTTTTGATATCACCACTCCCCATATCCTTGGTATCATTACCATTAGCACTGCCAAAAGCACCCTCATTTTCAGTATTCCCCATATCCTCAGTTTCACTTGAGTCCTCATAAGGGATAAAAACACCGGGTATTCCAACCGTTATACCACTAACACCTGCATGGACCTATATCTTGTGTCTTCTACATGCAGGATGGCCCAGCAAAAGTCTGTTGCCCAAAGCAACCCCTTTTATAACCAAAAATGGTTCTATCAACACTATCACCCAGAGTTAATCGTATTCTAACAAAACCCAGGGTGTTTAATCTATGGGCTTGCACATCACACACCGATTGATACAGATGATGGTCCATTAAATTGATAGGCGCACCGGTATCTATAAAGCGTGGGATATCCACGTCCTCCACTGTTCCATATACTATCGGCCTGGGCTCTGGGGCGTCCCCCACGAGACCACAATGGCACTTACAAATCATCAGTATCCTTTTTGTTGATTGCCAAAAATTTCATTTCACCGATCCTTTTGCCCTTTTAAGTGACCTGCCTGGGAAGGTCTCGTATTGTAACTCCCGAATTGTTGAGGTGTAGGTCTCGCATCTCTCCTTATCTGAGACAGACAAGCCAGCCAATAGTGATCCACACTTTTACATATTCCACAATATTTGACTCTGCATACTTTCTTTGTGTGCCCTGGTTTATTACAATTGTAGCAACGCGACTGTTGTTGCCTTTAATCGATCGATCATCTCTTATATTCCACTTTTGCACACAAACGGGGAGAAGGAAATTCTGTGTCTCTTTGCATTGTATTTCTTGGACCGGTCACATTAAAAAATGTACTATCCACCGTGGGACATTTCGGCATATGTTTCTGAATTTGGGCATAAATTAGTTCCTCGTCTGATGTAGGTTCAATCTTTTCATCAAAACTGTCAACAATTGTGTCTGGGACATCGTTTAGTAGCATTGCAAAATGCATCAATTTATGTGAATTGTCGAGTGAGACATTAATCCCATTTACCCATTTGGAATTTTTCAATTTCTGTATCCATTCTCCTGCTGAGTCAAAAAGTTTTGAGCTGTGCTCAATAAAGCTTGTTGTGCTTTTCGAATTTTGTACATGCCTCTTAAATCTCTTACCATATCTCTGTGTTCTTTTGAGCCATAAGCCTCTCTTAAAAATGCTTGTAATTCGGTCCATGACCGACATTTTGTGCACTGAAAACTACGGCATCTAAATGACAAATCCCCTTTATTGAAGTCTAACAAGGCTTTTGCCTCTGTGATTGTCTCCTTAATTCCCTTGGTGTTTAAATAGTTATTCACCACCTCAATAAAAATTTGCACTGGTTGGGACAGAACGCCATTAACATTGCTTCGAAAAGGGTTAACTCCAGCATTTTTTTTTTGTTATTTTGTGCACCAATGTCTGGCTTGTACTTGTGTCGGCCATTTTGCTTTCTATAATAACTCTTATGCTTTAGGATTTACCCCGACCTCAGTAACATTGATATATTTATGCGCACACAAACCACCAACCCAAAAGTAATAACAAATCATTCACCTATAAAAAATAAAATAAACATGCATCAATCCAACAAACCACTATTTGCAACTAGCTGCTTCTCAGGTTCAAGGTTAATTAGCTGATTTATTGTTACAAGGTCACGTTGGTCTATAAAAAACGGGAAGAAGCAGTGAGAGAAAGAAAATGTATCTCGAACCAAAATCTGATGAGTTAGCACAACTGTTCACCTGGCCGCCTCTCTCTCTCTCTCTCTCTCTCTCTCTCTCTCTCTCTCTCTCTCTCTCTCTCATGCAATGCACAAAAACGAAAATTATAACACCATTTTTTCTAATGTATTTCAATACAATAAAACCACTAATGTCCACCGGATCCCGAGGGACATCAAAATAAAATACACTTGTGAGTAAATGAACACCAATAAAAAGGGAAACAAAAATAAAATAAACTTATACACTCACGTCTTCATAGGTCTGAAGTCAGTACCAGGCTACACTTGCAACAGCACGTAATTAATTCCTGTTATGATATAAATTCACTTCCCCCCGCCCCAGAAACACAGGAATACGTCTTTACACTAAACAGCAATTAAGATCGCTGCCTGCAGTAGCTACATTGCTTAAATGCTGACTGTCGGCTAAATTCCCCTCAAATCAGCAATAGAGTCAGTTGTCCGATACATAATTATAGCCACTTTCCCCCAAAATATGCCTAAAATATTTAATTATAGTCTCTTCGGAGGCATTACCTATAGGCTTTAAGGTATCTTTTGACCGCTAGCCACCAAAAATCTCTAACAAGGAAAAATCTCTAACAAGGTCAAATGACACTCGTTTAAACAAATGAAAACAAAACATCTAACTGGTAATGTAGCCTACCTTCTTTCTGTTGAATGCCATCTCTGGAGTTGGCTGAAAATCAGTTTCAAACTAGGCTAAAGTAAACTCTTTGTTGTTACAAAAATATACTTTTTATTTCCCAAAATTAGCTAACATGAAAATGGAATAAACTTAATTAAGCCTGGCCCCAAAAAGAATAAAACTATCATATTCCTCTCAAAATCCTAATTAAGTAAGTACCCCCCTTTCCCCTAAGTGTCCAAACATTCATAGTTTATTAATAGTCAAAATTAGTCTAGAGAAAACCCATAAGGTGACTTCGAATCAATCTGAAATAAAGAGACCACAATTATGACACTATAAAACATTAAAGTTCCACACCTCACTTCCCTTTCTCTAGAACTCAAGTAACTGACACTTCAAATGTTAACTTTTTCAAAGTTTCTCGTTCTACGGTACCTTGTCCGACAGACCTGCAACACCTCTTCTGTGGTGTGTTCCACACTCTATCAATCAAATTCAGTGAGTCCCCCGTTTTAACTTTTCCCCTAAATTATTCGTCATTTTGTGTTCATTACAAACATACACACCAATTGGCACACAAGAGGCATGCACGCTACATACATGAAACTCATGATCTTCGAAGTGCATCTCCGACCCCAATTGTGCACCAGTAAGCTTTCCTGTTTGTTTTTTTCATTTCAGCATCTTCAAGAAATCCAGCGTTTTGGATCTGTCACTAACTGGCGAGAGCTAAGGTTATCAACCCAACTATTTAATATTATAGACTGTTGTCCAATTCTAATGCCAAGTAGAATGATTTGTGCTTGGAGATTTTGGTTCTTGCTGTTGCTCACGATATGAAGGCACAAGGAAAATTAGTATAGAGTTATTTTCGTAGTTCCATGTAGCCTATATGTGTATGACTTACTTATAGAAAGCAGATACACACGTGCACTCACATACTTAACTATCTAGAGTTTGCAATCTAAGTATCTATCTATCTATCTATATATATAATATAATATAGATGTAAATATACATATTTATAAATATATAAATGTACATATAAATTATACATATTTCAGTTTTTTATGAAATACATACAGAAACACATCACACACACACACACACAACACACACACACCACACACATATATATATATATATATATATATAGTATATATATATATATATATATAGAAATATATATATATAAAGCTCTCAAAGACGTGCGCACTTGTCATCATTGGGTAACTGAGGGAAAAAAAAAAAAAACCGAGGGTGACCGTTCAGAACGCACTCTTCACGCGTTATTAAAAAAAAATAATAAAAATAAAACGATGGAAGCCAAAGTTGGGAATAATTCTTGGGTCAAGGACAGATGGAGAGAAGCGAGAGATATTCCTGAACATCGAAGGAAGATCAAACGAACGACTCCCGAGAGCAAGAATATAGGAAAGGAAAGAATGAATGTATGTATGTATGTATGTATGCATATAGTCTTTGCACGAAAAAGGAAACGACCTCTTACTTTATCCTAATCTGAATTCAAAGCTTGCAATGATATAAGCGTATGCCCCACCCCCCAAAAAAAAGAAGAGATCCAGAAGTTAAGAAGGCCGGTCTGAACCACAAACGGCAACTGCTAAATGTGTTTTTTGTACATAAATAAACACATATTATTTTTGTAAGCATAATAGACACAGTACACGCATACATTATAAACTGCATGCACAATTATCAAGTAGATTCTAAAAATATTGTTCCGTAACTACAGTAGAGTATTCACCCCACATTTTCTACGTTATTCCTAAAGATTTCGACCCCAAAATGAGGTTCATTCTTTTAACCCCTGGACCAATCACTGCTTAGCTCTTCCTGTCCATCCTCATGGAGGGACAGAATTGCTGTCAATCCAAAATGAAAGCCAGTTTTCACTAGATATTGCCACAGTGGTGAAACAGCTGTCGTGACAAAGTTAAGTATGTCTTAGTTTTACCAGACCACTGAGCTGATTAACAGCTCTACTAGGGCTTCCCCGAGGATTAGATATTTTGACGTGGCTAGGAACCGACTGGGCACCTAGCAACGGAACCTACAGCTTTTTATGGGATCCGAACCACATTATATCAAGAAATGAATTTCTATCACCAGAAATAAATTCCTCTGATTCCACTCCTCCAACGAGAAACTAACTGTCGTGACAAAAATCTCTAAAAAGGAAGAAGGAAGTCGGTGTGTTCGTCACCAAAGATCGATGCATGAGAATCGGTAAAAACTCCAAAGATATGAAGATTACTACAAAAAAAGTTACTAATGCTACTGAATGAGTGCGTGCATACCTACGTCAGTCATATTTTTTGCTTTGCCTGATTTATTGCGGCGTATTTCTTACCAAGCTTAGTTGACTCTACGTATCTCTAATCACCGTAAAAATATTTAAAATCCAAATTTCATAGTTGTGCAAAGCCAAACCAAACAGGCTGTAGCAAGTTTACCCAAGCCATGGAATGAGTGTGTACGAAATGTATTGGCTTTTGTTTTTATTTTTCCTTCGCTCAATTCCCGATTTACTGCTCTGTATTTCAGTACAAGTTTAGTTGGCTTTAATTACGATTATCACACATAATATAACAGTACACAAGAGAATACTTCATCTCTAATCATTTAACAAGGCGTTATCCGACCTCCAACTTACTCGGGACGCATGCACCGTTTCCCCTTTTGCTTCATTAGTTAACATATATTCCTAAATTAACCCGAAGTGGTCTTCGTAATTACTACTCAAAATGAGTACTACTCATACTAACAAGGATCAAATAAAACGGACAAAAAATGAAACACGTTCATACAGTCTCAGTTGTAAGTAGAAATACAAAATAAATGAACAGAAACATAGCCACTAAATTTAATTCATTGAATAAATTAAAATGTGCTAAAATCTACGGACAGATAGTCCGTTGTTTCACCAGCAAGAAAAATAAAGAAATTATATTTTAATGAAAATTATTTTTCTGTACTATATAACAAGCACATCATTTATTTTCTACATTCCCATCCTAATAAATAAATCATAAATATCCTACCCCAAAATTCCTGTATCTTTTACTCAATGCAAAACACATTTTCAGACCTTTCCTACCCCCTCCCAACAAGAACAACAACAAATTAGTTTGCAGGCTTACTCCCTGAGTAAGGGAAAATATTTAAAATACGATTTTCATGTAGGCAAGGCAAAACCCTGCACGCTGTGGCAAGTTGGCCGACGTCAGGGAATTACTGCAAGCGTACACGTTGCCATTTCTCACGGTTTTAATTTACTTGACTTCTGCATCCGTCTGTCTGCATGTTTGGGTCAAGACTTGTAACTCAGTTTTCGAATTTTCCTTTCGTCTGATGGACTTGAAGTTTTCCATGGTTACTTGATTCCGGTGACATTTCATCCTTATATGATCAGGAGGTCAGCCAGTGACCCTCTAGTGTACCCATACAGTGAACCTCTCCCTTGCTTATTATCAGGATTTGTATGAAACCTATCCAGATTTTTTTCATACCTTCTTTGACTCGGTAGAATTAGTTAATAATGCTACAGATTTTTCAAGGCTCCTTCGGCTCGACATGATATCACGTTCAGTTTCGTTAGTTACACTCATAAATCGGTTACAATTTCTGTCAAAACTGAAAAGTATAAAATAATAAAAATGTAATTCTTTTTAACACTAAAAAGTAAAAAATATTTTTTTGAGACACACCAGGATATTGTTATAACTAATCATGTCTGTAAAAATAAAAGCGTGGCCGTCAAACTTGGAAGGAAATGCTACAAGAAAAGAAACAACCTTCCTTTATTTCTTGGAGCATTTTCTTCCATGTTTGGCGACCATGTTTTTAATTTTGTAGACATGATTTACTATAGCAATACCCTGGCATCGCTCAAAGAATAATTTTTTACTTTCAGTGCATTTTAGTAAAAGTGTGTTTTAGAATTTTTTTTTCTTGATTTACTTAATTTATTTCAGTACAAGTTGATTCTAAGTATGATTATAACACATTTCATAACAGTACACAAAAAGATATTTTATCACTGTTGATATTTCATTTCATCTCTCTCTCTCTCTCTCTCTCTCTCTCTCTCTCTCTCTCTCTCTCTCTCTCTCTCTCTCTCTCTCTCATCTTCTGGTCTGAAAGAATTAAAAATGAGATTATAAAGATTATAAACGAAAATGCTGTAGCATAAAATATAGATAAAAAAGTAGGCCTACACTTCGATGCAAACGGTGGCCAGCAATAAAAACACAACAGGAAAAAAAGTCACAATTTTGGCTAAAAAAATTTCACTGGAAAAAAAGTCAAATTAAATTATGGTGGTGGGGAATAAAGTCACAGGGGAAAATTCCCAATGTTTCTCGTTATGATATATAGACAGTGTTTTGTTTATTGTTTATTTGTTCGTTTGTTTGTATGGTGTTTTAACGTTGCACGAAACCAATGTTTATTCAGCAACAGGACCAACGGCTTTACGTGACTTCCGAACCACGTCGAGAGTGAACTTCTATCACCAGAAATACACATCTCTAACCGCACAGTGGAATGCCCGAGAATCGACCTCGCGGCCACCGAGGTGGCAGACTAAGACCATACCGATCATGCCACTGAGGCGATCGTGTTCGCTTTTACGGTTATCGCCGCACAGGTGGATACAAACCAGATTAAAAAATATTATCCCCGTAATTCAGTTTAACCAGACCACTGACTGATGAACAGCTCTCCTAGGGCTCGTCCGAAGGATTAGATTTTTTACGTGGCTAGGAACCAACTGGTTACTTAGCAACGCAACCTACAGTTTATTTTGGGATCCGAACCACCTTATATCGAAAAATTCCTTTATAATCACCAAAAATAAATTTCTCTGATTCCGCACTGGCACCAGCTGGGAGCGAAGCCGGGTTACCAGATTGGCAGTCGAGTACGCAACCCGCTCGTCCAGTGTGGAACTTAGGGCCGGACTTATATTAAATACACCGCAAAGGTGTATTTAATATAAGTCCGGGTTAAAACCATTGGCGTCAGTAACTGAGAAAGATTAATGTGACATATTTTTTGGTGACTTTTTTCACCTGGATTCGTGTAAACATACCTCGGTTACTATTCTTTCTGTGTGTGCGTGTGTGTGTGTGTGTGTGGTGTACATATCCTTTGATAAATGTAAATTACTATACATTGCATGCCCAACCCCTCCCAACCATAGCAACTGCTGTCCAACTCCACCCACCTTCCAAAACAACACTTCTGTCTTTCTCTACCTAACCTTATTGGCCCCACCGCTCCATCGACGTTCCCATTCTAACTGAAAGCAGTGGGCGTGCTTGCGGGCGCGCAAAACTCCGTGAGTCATTCCATTTCTTCTTCAGGGACCATTAAGGGAAGCACCCGACCATGTTTCAAAGTCATGAAGGTATTTCAAACCATGGAAATTTATAACTCGGATGTTTATTCCTTTAAGCTCTACCGAAAAGCATAGACAAAGAAGTAGGCCACGTAAATAATAATCAATACTTTCAATTGAATAAAAAAAACACATCCTTATTGAAGATAGGAAGGACACTTATTAGTTGATGAAAATGTACTTGAAACATTGATCTTCCAGGCAGCCAATATATTGGGAAGGAAGGAACAAGGTACTCATTCGATCGGAGGACCTTCTTGAAACACTGACTGCACTACCAGATCTTCAGTGGGAGTAGGTATATACTTTGCAGCGACTCTCCGTTTAAGATAACCCAGGCAAATTACGTCGGCGATCATTATTTCCTTCCAGTGGGATTCTTACATTCTATTACTATCATTATTGTTATTCAAAATGATGACCCTATTCACGTGGAACAAACCCACAGGGACCACTGACTCGAAATTCAAGCTTTCAAAGAATATGGTGTTCAATGGAAAGAGGAAACAGAAGATAATTCGGAATACAGAAAGACAGTTATTTGAAGAGAAAAAAAATCAATGAATAAATTAATAAAAATAAATCGATAAATGGAAAGTAAATGGTAAAATACAAGGAAAATTGCTCGGGGTATAATGCATTGTTTCTTTGCAGGAACTTTGGTGGTTCAGTTGCACAATATTCCCTCAGGGAGACTGTTTGCAGTTGACGGATGTGATGAATGAAGGAAGCCACCAGAACTAAGAAGTCACCAGAGAGGCACAAATTCTACAGCACATACAGGCTAGATGCATGGGAAGCTCTCCAAAACATGGCAGAGTCTAAGAGATAGGAATGAGTGAGTTTAGAATCGAAACGCAGAGATTGGCAGTAGTGATCAAGAGAGTCGGTGACATATGAGAAAGATTGGATGCCAGAGATTGGAAATATGACAGACAATGCGAGGGGCGCGGTTGCACGATTTCCTCCGATCTAGAGGAGCAAGAGACTCAATGGTATTGTGTGTGTGTGTGTGTGTGTGTTTTTTATTTATTTTATTAGTTTTTTTTTACGTTCTTACTGGAACCAGTCGGTTATCAGCAACGGGAACCAACGGCTTTACGTGACTTGCGTGAACGAACACGTTCAGGGCGGTTTACGGGTGAACTTCCGAAACCACCCCCCCGTTCAGTGATTTCCTATCCACATCCAGAAAATACACATCTCTCACACCTCAACTGGAATGCCCGAGAGTCGAACTCGCGACCATCGTGGTGGCAGTCAAGACCATACCGATCACGCCACTGAAGGCGCTCTCAATGGTATTGTCTGTGATTCCCAGTTCTTCATTATACGAAGTATTCCCTCGTGCGACGAGGATGAACGCGTTCAAAAACAAAACGAAATTGAGAGGTTATACATTTTTCAGTTATGAGTTGAATATAAAATTTTGGCCAAAGGCCAAGCTCTGGGACCTATGAGGTCATTCAGCGCTGAAACTGAAATTGACAGTAAAAGGTTTGAAAGGTCAACAGGAGAAAACCTCAAAGCAGTTGCACATGAATCAAGTGTTAGGAGAGGGTGGAAAGTAAGATGAAGAAAGAGAAATGAAAGGAGGTACAGTAAAGAAACGAAATGTGGTTGCAGCTAGGGGCCGAAGGCAAACGCTTCAAAGAACCTTTGCTAATGCCTACAGTGCATCGCATGAGATCACTGAAGGAACTACCCCACCCCCTACAAGGATTTTTCAGTTTAGATTCGTAAAACCGTTTCATAATATGGTAATAGCTGGATACTTATACACACAATTACTATCATTCAGATTTTCCTATAACCTCTCTCTCCCCTGACCGATCCGTTTTGCTTTCCCAGACTCTGTTCACGTGGAACAGCCACGTGTATGAGAGCTTATAAAAAGTTTTTTGTGTACATCATTTAAGTAAATTAACGATAATTAGGTTTTTCAGGTCTGCCAACACTAGTCGCCAGGGCTTCTTCGCTGTGCCAGGAGCGCTGCAAAAAACTCCCCTAGCTCAAGACAAACGGACTGACGAGCAAAAACTCCCCTAGCTGAGACAAACTGACTGACAAAGCAAAAACTCCCCTAGCTCAAGACAAAACTGACTGACAAGCAAAAACTCCCCTAGGCTCAAGACAAACTGACTGATGAGCAAAAACTCCCCTAGCTCAAGACAGACTGACTGATGAGCAAAAAACTCCCCTAGCTCAAGACAAACTGACTGATGAGCAAAAACTCCCTAGCTCAAGACAGACTGACTAACGAGCAAAAAAACTCCCCTAGCTCAAGACAAACTGACTGACGAGCAAAAAACTCCCCTAGCTCAGACAAACTGACTGATGAGCAAAAAACTCCCCTACATCAAGACCAAACTGACCTGATGTGCAAAAACTCTCCTAGCTCAGACAAAACTCACCTGACGAACTGATGATGATTCTTGGCATCCTCCTCTGTGGCTTCATTGAAGCCCATGACAATGGTTTCGGCGCAAGCAAACTCGACGTACTACCTGCTTCCCTGATGAACCGAAGGCCCTCATAGCCAGCTATAAATCTGACTTGACAACCGCCCTGCAACTTAACTCATCCACTCTCAGTTCCATCCAGCCAACAACCTACTCCTCCTTTCGGTGCTCTTCTGAGGCGGGTGGAGAGCAAAGGCTGTCGGGTTTTGCAACCGGAGTTAAGTTATATCTTATGCTTTTTTCTGCCTCATCTCAAAACAAAATGTTTCTATCACTTTCCCACTTGCAGTACATGGAATGAATGGTGTAATCATAGACTTGTTTGTCCGTAGAATGAAAAGC
This sequence comes from Macrobrachium nipponense, assembly GCF_015104395.2. Taxonomy (NCBI): domain Eukaryota; kingdom Metazoa; phylum Arthropoda; class Malacostraca; order Decapoda; family Palaemonidae; genus Macrobrachium; species Macrobrachium nipponense. The sequence goes on from NC_087219.1 coordinate 21,448,299, forward strand.
TAGTCTTCAGAGCTTTGAACTCTCCTGCTATGGCCCTATGGCAGTGGAAGAAACAAGAAGTGTCAGGCACTTGGGAAGGAGAACAAGTGTCCTGGCACATAAACAAAAAAGAACTAACAGCCATTCATTTCGAGGAACAGGTCTCAGGTCTGGGGATTCAGATTCACTCGGACAACACAACAGCCCTCGCTTATATAAAGAAACAAGGGGGGACGCATTCCTTTTCCCTGTACAAATCAGCAAAGGATCTGCTGATTTGGGCTCAGAAAAAGGAAGATCTCTCTTCTCACAAGGTTTGTGCAGGGAGAGAGAAATTGTCCGGGCAGATCTGTTGAGCAGAAAAGAACAAGTCCTACCCACGGAATGGACTCTCAATCCTCAGATTTGCCAGCAACTATGGCATCTGTGGGGAAGGCCCAATATAGACCTGTTCGCGACCAACAGGAATCACAGGTTAGAGAACTATTGCTCCCCGATCTCGGATCCACAAGCAGTAGCAGTAGACAGCTTTCTGCTAGATTGGACAGGCTTGGACACATACGCCTTCCCTCCTTTCAAGATAGTAGGGGAAGTATTGAGGAAGTTCGCTTGCTCGGAAGGAACAAGAATGACCCTCATCGCTCCCTTCTGGCCAGCTCTCGATTGGTTCACAGAGGTGCTGGAGTGGTTAGTAGATTTTCCAAGATCGCTTCCACTGAGGAACGATCTTCTCAAACAACCCCACTTCGACAGGTTTCACAAAAACCTCCCCGCTCTAAGTCTGACCGCCTTCAGACTGTCGAAGGACTTGTCAGAGCAAGGGGCTTTTCACGAGAAGTGGCGAAGGCTATTGCAAGAGCCAGAAGAGTCTCCACCTCTAAAGTATATCAGTCGAAGTGGGAATTGTTTAGAAGATGGTGTAAGGGGAAGAAAATATCCTCTTCCAGTACCTCTGTAACTGAATCGCAGATTTTCTCCTATATTGAGAAAAGACTGTAACCTGGGAGTATCAACAGTGAAGGGTTACAGAAGTATGCTGGCCTCAGTCTTTCGACATAGAGGAATAGATCTAACCAATAATAAAGATCTCCATGACCTTATAAGGTCTTTCGAAACCACGAAAGACCATGTAATCAAGAAACCTAGCTGGAACTTGGATGTGGTCCTCAAGTTCCTAATGTCGGAAAAATTCGTACCGTCTCACGCAGCATCTTTTAGAGACTTAACGAGAAAGTCATTATTCCTCTTTGCGTTAGCAACAGCTAAGAGAATTAGCGAGTTGCAAGCTTTGGAAGGTAAAGTGGGTTTTAAGAAGGATTCAGCGATTTGCTCCTTTAAACCATTTTTTCTAGCAAAAAATGAAAATCCCTCAAAGCCTTGGCCAAGAAGCTTTTGAGATAAGAGGACTATCTTCATTAACAGGAGGAGAACTAGAAAGGACTTTGTGTCCAGTCAGGGCACTCAAGTTCTACCTGGAGAAGAAAAAGTTGCTGGAGGTACAGAAGAAAGTCTTTGGTGCTCTGTAAGAGATCCGAAAAGATCGATTTCCCAAGAACGGCGCCCTTACATTCTTCATAAAGGATGTAATAAGGGAAGCTCACCTTAAGTGCAATGAAGAGCACCTCAAGGTTCTCAGAGTAAGAGCTCATGAAGTGAGAGCCATAGCTACGTCAATGGCATTTCACAAACATGGTCTCTGCAGGCACTTATAGAGTCTACGTTTGGAGATGTAATTCTGTGTTTGCCTCGAATTACCTAAGAGACGTAAAAATTTCGTACGAAAAGTGTTTTGCTCTGGGAGCGTATGTTTCGGCGAATTCAGTGCTGGGAGAAGGGGCTGAGGCTAATCCTTCGTAATTTACTTTAGTGTTTAAATTATCTTTTATTGGTGGTTGTTTTTATTGGTTAATTGTCAGAGGGAATAGGGAACCCTCTTGC
>NC_087219.1:21450715-21470593 GCF_015104395.2 Macrobrachium nipponense
TGTATCCTAACACCCTTGTTGCTGAACTGTAGATTCAACGTCCTCCATTGAAGGATCGTTGCCAACTTGAAATATCCCGTGACTCCCATGCAGGCGTGTCTTGCACCCGCCTCGTAGAAGTACTGTAGACTCTTGATTAGTCCAAGAATGTATCCTGAAATGATCCATCGATGACATCTCGTCCATGCAAAGGCAACCAGTAACATTGTCGCCCGTGTGAAGATTCGACCTCTGGAGTTGTAAATCCTAAGTTGTTTTCGTTGTCACCCTCGCATGAAGTTGGGAATTCTCTAAAGTCATCGTTTGTCCGTGTTTCATCATTAATAGGTTCTAACTGACTTTTTGACTAGTCTTCATGCTCTTAGAAGAAATAAAGTCTTGTTATAACACACGAATCTATTATAAACTAATATATCTAATCTTATAGTCAATTATTAAGGAATAAAATTTTTCACTATAATAAAATATGATCTTTATCTATTGACCTCTATTAAGCTTATTGGGAAAATTATTATCACTAACTGACCACTCATTATTAATCCCGTATCTGACAAATATACTATCAAAAAACCCATGTTGTCTATACAGCAAAACCCCTGTAATGTTTATACAGCTAACCTCCATCAAATATAATGTTGAATATCCCTTCTATCTTATGTATCCCAAGATAAATACTATCTCCTTTCTATAATAGAAATCCCAATTTCAAGTTTCCCTTGTAGGAAAAATAATAATAATAATAATTTAACTTTTCCCATTACAAAATGTATAAGGAGAAAAAAATATAATTCAGGGCTTTTCCATATAACACGTAGTATGTATCGTCATGCAAATTGCTGCCGCAACATATCAGTATCGACCTAAATTGACCCCTTAAATCTTCCCCATGGAATGTCATCATCGACATTCCTGAAAATAGTGCAAACCTCTGAGTAATCAACTCCAAAAGAAAATATCAACCATCAGTCTCATCACATCAATGTCAGCATTAAGCCACCTGTGTATACAACATGCACTCAAATCGCACTATGGACTTGTCTAGTCAGACTCGTAAACTCGGAAAGCATCATCCCTTCAAATTGCCCAAAAAATCATTTATTACATCGTCGATGGGAATCCTCAATAAATCTTTACTGATACTATAGAACCACATGTATATAAAACCCTGATAATCACCTAGTCAGGATATAAACCACAGAAAACTACAGTTCAAGATTTATGAATAACAATTGTATACCGCCAAATATAACCACTGGTGAATATAACCTCAAAAAATACAACACCTTTATAGGGCCCCATAAAACCACAATGCACTAGTGCCAACCCTCGAAAGCCATAACACCAAAAAGAACCACAATCACCGCCTCTTTGGCTCGTAAAACCACAGATCACCACTAATAATTATAGTCACAAAATAATTCACCACCAAAATAGCCACAAAAACTCAGCCCCAATAAACCAATACCACCAGCAATCACCAAATCACCACTAAGGACCTCTTATAATATTTCTCAACTTTACACTAATTTCCCATATTGTCCACCCCATTTTTCATCATGAAATAATTACTTCTGGTTTTTACACCAAATCGCCGCAGTTTGCCCACAATAAGAAGAATAGTAGAAGAATGAAAGGAAAAAAACATTATATTAAACTGATTAATCACATTTCGTCATCCATTTGCAAAATCTGAAAAAAATGCAACTGCGCGATCTTATTATTAGTTACTACTACCAACCTTTTTCAGTTTAGATATGTGAGTTAATTTCGACTGACCTGTCTTATCATCTAAGACTACAAATCTGTTTCCTGTCTTTTCCTCAAATAACTAAAAGGACCTTCAAATTTTGCACCCAATTTGTAATTTAGTTCATTTCTCATATTGATTTTTAGAAATACAGGCTGAGACAAGCATGTCTCTCCTTTGCTGTGGAAATTAATTCTTCGATTGTATCTTCTCCATGATGAGGTATAGTTAACAGATTAAATGTGCCTCATGCTTGGCAACCAAACAACACTTCAAATGGAGACATTTTAATGGAATCACTTACCATAGTGATTCCAACAACATCTATATATCTGTCCCAGTTTTTATCATATCCTCCTACAGTCTTCCTGAGAGCTTCAAGCACTTTCCTGTTTGCTCATTCACATAACCCATTAGCTTCAGGTCTGCATGGAATAATTGTTACTTTCTGTATCCCCATGACTTCCCCCGAACATTCTAAAGTCTTGTTTACGAATTCTCTGCCATTGTCGGTCAATAAAACCTCAGGTGATCCATATCCATATCTGAAGAAGTAACTATAGCATTGAAAAATGCTATAGTTACTTCTTCAGCTGTTTTATGCTTAAGTGGAAAAATTTCTACTATCCTCGTTAGTTCATCTGTTATTACCAACAGGTACTTATTCGCATATCTAGATTCACAAAAATTTCCTAGGATATCCATATGTATTCTCTGAAAAGATCTACTTGGTATCGGATGTGACCCTAATTTGCAGGACGTTATCCTTGTGGGTTTGCAAGCTTTGCATACTGTACAGTTTTTCACAAAATTTTCCACATCTTTCCCAATATTTTTCCAAATATATTTAGCATGCATATCATTATACGTTTTTTCTATCCACAAATGCGGACTACCGAACCTGTAATGTACTATATCCAAAGCCACAGGAATCAGGACTTTCGGAATTACGATCTGTGTCATGTCTCCTTTACTTTCACTGGTCCTTAATTTATATTTCATTTTCCTGACCAACAGATTACCTTCTAATTCTAAACCTGAAAAGGGTAACTTATAATCTTTCCTGACTGACTCCCCTCTGAGAAACGCTTTTGCGTCTGCCAAAATTTCATCTTCATCCTGCCTTTGTTCTATGAGACTCATACCCCATTGTATAAAATCACTAGTAACTAGTGTAACTTGAGATCCTTCCGTATTATAAAAATTTCTACTAAGGGCATCCGTGACTGCATTTAATTTGCCTTCTACATATTTGAGCTTTGCATCAAAGTCCCTGATAGTTAAGAACCATGGAGCTCTTTTGGGTGACAAGTCGGGTTTATTAAAAAGATCCAATAATGGCTTGTGGTCTGCAAAGGACTTCTACTTTATTCCCCATCAGTAGCATTCTAAATTGAACCAAACTTGATACTATTCCAAAGGCTTCTTTATCTACGGTAGCCATTAATCTTTCATTGCTGCCCTTTTTCCTAAATTTCCTGCTATAAAACGCGATGGGATTGAACCTCCCTTCAAATCTTTGCATAAGGCAAGCACCTATACCCTCCTGACTGGCATCAGTCACTAATGTGAATGGTTTGCTGAGATCTGGAAATTTCAGAACTGGGGGATTCATTAACGTATCCTTTAGTTTTTTAAAACTTACTTCTTGCGGTTCTCCCCCAAAAATTGAATGTCTTCCCACAATACATCTGTTAAAGGAGCTGCTATGTTAGAAAATCCTTTCACAAACCTATGAAAAAATCCTGCCATCCTTAGGAATGATTTAATTTCTTTCTTTGATTTCGGGGTGTGAAAATCTGTCATTGCTTTGATGTTATCGTCGTTTACTCTAACCCCTTCCTTGGATATGACATGACCTAAATATGTGATTTGCTTTTTCAAGATGGAACACTTAGCTAGCTTAATTTTTAATCCTGCTAACCTAAGTCTCCTGAGTACTTCCTTAAGCACTTCTAAGTGTTGCACGATATATCATCCATGTACACAAAAACATTTTTACCCAATAACCCGTGCAAAACTGTGTTTACCAACCTGGTAAAGGTCATCGGACTACCCGATAAACCAATCGGCATCTGCGTAAATTCATAGTGTCCCTTGGGCAGTGAAAAGGCAGTATATTCCTGACTATTTTCACTAAGAGGAACCTGCAAAAAACCCTGCGCTAAATCAACTGAGCTATAAATATTATGTCCCCCGATTTCTACAAAAAGATCTGGTATATCTTTTCATCCAAACGTCTAAAATCGACGCAAACTCAGGCAGAACCGTCCTTCTTAGGCACTGCTAACAGAGGAAAGTTGTATGGAGATGCACTAGGTCTGATGATTCATTCCTCTTCCCATTTATTGACCTCTTTTTCTACCTGTTCTCTGATTTTGAAAGGTATGCGGTATGCAGGAATGAAAATGGGTTTTGTACTTTTCTCTATGTTTACCTTATGTTCTAACACATTAGTCAATCCCAGTTTATACCTTCGTAAAACTACCGTGTCCCCAAATTCTGCCAAGAGCTCACTTACCGCTTCTATATGCTCTTTATAATCTGCATTAGCTAAATCTTCTCTGAATATTTGCCTCCTTGATTGCATTTCTGCCGCTGAAAACTCAGTATTCCTCTACTCCAATCTTGGAGGTCTACCACATATGTATTCTTCTGGTATTTCCTAACTGTATCATTACAGTTCAGTAATTCTACCCATGTTACACCAGTGTTTGATGCACTATTCACTGATGTAGTGCTAATAACCCCTCTTAGTTTCTTGCTGCCCTTAACTACGCATACTTCTGTGGGTTTTTTCACTTCCCTCAGTTTGACTTTTACCATAGTCTTTGAACCTGGCAATAAAATAACATCCTCTGATAAAACACATCTATATTTGTGGTTAGTACCCCCGTTTCACGATCCCATAAATATCACCGCCCGTGGTTCTCATTGCATCCACCAAGACCCCATTGTTAGTATCAGTAATAATATCAATATTAGTATCAGTATCACCACCCATAACACCATTGTTAAACCCCCAAAAATTGTTACCACCTTGGCCCTATATTTCCCATTTAGCATCACGGCAGTTATTCCCTGTATCATCAGTGTGGGTTTTGATATCACCACTCCCCATATCCTTGGTATCATTACCATTAGCACCGCCAAAAGCGCCCTCATTTTCAGTATTCCCCATATCCTCAGTTTCACTTGAGTCCTCATAAGGGATAAAAACACCGGGTATTCCAACCGTTATACCACTAACACCTGCATGGACCTATATCTTGTGTCTTCTACATGCAGGATGGCCCAGCATAAGTCTGTTGCCCAACACAACCCCTTTTATAACCAAAAATGGTTCTATTAACACTCTATCACCCAGAGTAAATCATATTCTAACAAAACCCAGGGTGTTTAATCTATGGGCTTGCACATCACACACCGATTGATACAGATGATGGTCCATTAAATTGATAGGCGCACCGGTATCTATAAAGCGTGGGATATCCACGTCCTCCACTGTTCCATATACTATCGGCCTGGGCTCTGGGGCGTCCCCCACAAGACCACAATGGCACTTACAAATCATCAGTATCCTTTTTGTTGATCGGCTTTCCAAAAATTTCACCGATCCCTTTGCCCTTTTAAGTGACCTGCCTGGGAAGTTCTCGTATTGTAACTCCCGAATTGTTGAGGCGTAGGTATCGCATCTCTCCTTACCTGAGACGGACAAGCCAGCCAATAGTGATCCACACTTTTACATATTCCACAACATTTGACTCTGCATACTTTCTTTGTGTGCCCTGGTTTATTACAATTGTAGCAATGCGACTGTTGTTGCCTTTAATCGATCGATCATCTCTTATATTCCACTTTTGCACACAAACGGGGAGAAGGAAATTCTGTCTCTTTGTATTGTATTTCTTGGACCGGTCCCATTAAAAAATGTACTATCCACCGTGGGACATTTCGGCATATGTTTCTGAATTTGGGCATAAATTAGTTCCTCGTCTGATGTAGGTTCAATCTTTTCATCAAAACTGTCTACAATAGCGTCTGGGACATCGTTTAGTAGCCTTGCAAAATGCATCAATTTTTGTGAATTGTCGAGTGAGGCATTAATCCCATTTACCCATTTGGAATTTTTCCATTTCTGTATCCATTCTCCTGCTGAGTCAAAAAGTTTTGAGCTGTGCTCAATAAAGCTTGTTGTGCCTTTTCGAATTTTGTACATGCCTCTTAAATCTCTTACTATATCTCTGTGTTCTTTTGAGCCATAAGCCGCTCTTAAAAATGCTTGTAATTCATTCCATGACCGACATTTTGTGCACTGAAAACTACGGCATCTAAATGTCAAATCCACTTCATTGAAGTCTAACAAGGCTTTTGCCTCTGTGATTGTCTCCTTAATTACCTTGGTGTTTAAATAGTTATTCACCACCTCAATAAAAATTTGCGCTGGTTGGGACAGAACGCCATCAACATTGCCTCAAAAAGGGTTAACTCCAGCATTTTTGTTTGTTATTTTGTGCACCAATGTCTGGCTTGTACTTGATATATTTATGCGCACACAAACCACCAACCCAAAAGTAATAAATAAAATACACTTGTGGTGTGTTCCACACTCTATCAATCAAATTCAGTGAGTCCCCCGTTTTAACTTTTCCCCTAAATTATATGTCATTTTGTGTTCATTACGAACACACACACCAATTGGCACACAAGAGGCATGCACGCTACATACATGAAACTCATGATCTTCGAAGTGCATCTCCGACCCCAATTGTGCACCAGTAAGCTTTCCTGTTTGTTTTTTTCACTTCAGCATCTTCAAGAAATCCAGCGTTTTGGATCTGTCACTAACTGGCGAGAGCTAAGGTTATCAACCCGACTATTTAATATTATAGACTGTTGCTGGTGCCTTTAAGATGCTGAAATGAAAAAAACAAACAGGAAAGCTTTCTGGTGCACAATTGGGGTCAGTGACGCACTTCGAAGATCATGAGTTTCATGTATGTAGCGTGCATGCCTCTTGTGTGCCAATTGGTGTGTGTGTTCGTAATGAATACAAAATGACATATAGTCTAGGGGAAAAGTTAAAACGATGGAATCACTGAATTTTATTGATAGAGTGTGGAACACGCCACAGAAGAGGTGTTGCAGGTCTGTCGGACAAGGTACCGCAGAACGAGAAACTTGGAAAAAGTTAACATTTGAAGTGACAATTACTTGAGTTCTAGAGAAAGGGAAGTGAGGTGCGGTACACATTCTTTATTGACGAACTTTAATGTTTCATAGTGTCATAATTGTGGTCTCTTTATTTCAGATTTATTAGAAGTCACCTTATGGATTTTCTCTAGACTAATTTTGACTACTAATAAAAAACTATATATATGGATATATATATATATATATAATATATATATCTATATATATTATATGATATATATATATATATTATATATATATATAAATATATTATATATATAATAATATATATATATAATATATGTATATAATCACAAGGTCCATAAAGTCTACGCGCAATGAAGAATACTTGTAGCTTCGTTACTACACAAGACAGAATTAACCTGTAGAACGGTTAAGAAAGAAGAATGGCCTATATTTATTATTCGTTTTGTTAATTTTTCACACGTCCACCCTCATCACTAATAATAATAATAATAAAAATACTATTCCAAAGTTCTTGGAAAACATTTCCAACTGATTTTCAGAAACGCCTCCATCACATCAGTTATACTTGCTTTCAAGTCTTCCAAAGACCGAGACTTAATTGAATATACAATACTAGTCACACCTTTCTTTCAATATAAGCTCAGTGGACTCAAATCTAGTGATCACGGAGGTCAAAATAATGGTATACCTCTTCCACTGCATCTGTTGGGGAATTCTTCATTTAGAAACTGCCGAACTTCAGAGCAAAGTGACAAAGTGCCTTACCCTGTTGAAAAACTGTATTCTCTGAAAGTACTAATTGTTCAAGCTTAGGAATGAAGTCATTTTACAGAATTTCTAATTAGTTAGTTATTTTATTGACAAAACATATACAATTTTTATTACAAATCTGTCACAAAGAGACACAATACAAAATAATCAAAGTGGGCTGTAATCTCTTCTGTTCTTGCAAGTTCATGGCCTATAAAGAAAAAAATACATTAAGAAAAATACAACTTCTAGCGCAAATAACATAAGCCCATAAGACAATTAAAAAAAAGGGGACTTACTACAGAGAAAAAGCGTAGTCACATCACTATCTAGCATCGAGTCCCAACACACTTAATGCTTGGAAAAAAAAGGAAAAATTCTTTTACAGATTTATCACCATTGATAATCCGTCGGTGGAACTTCAAAAGCACCAGTTGAACGACTTCTCTCAATAGATTACTGCCCCAAGAATATTCTTCTTGCATTTTAATCAATTTTTTTATTGCTTTATTACCTAATGAATTTTTTTCTTTTACAATAAGTGCAGTCTCTTCTGTCTGTAGTTCCCTTTACCTCCTCTTACTTCATCCTAATGAACGCCATATTCTTTGGAAGCTTGAATTTCAAGTCAATGGCTTCTTTGGAGGCCTTGCTTGTTTGTTTGTTTGCAGTGTGTTTTTACGTTGCATGGAACCAGTGGCTATTCAGCAACGGGACCAACGGCTTCTTTACGTGACTTCCGAACCTCGTCGAGAGTGAACTGCTAACATGAAATACATATCTCTAACTCCTCAATGGAATGCCCGACAATCGGACACGCGGCCACCGAGATGGCAGGCCAAGACCATACCGATCATTCCACCGAGGCGGTCTGGAGGGCTTGTTGCACATGAAGAGGGTTCATCTTCATAATGATAGCACACCAGACAATGTTGAGAATCTCTTTCATGCTCAGCTGATTCACGTTGCATTTCAGCTCCACAAATAGGACGGCAATTATGCCCATTGATCCTGCCACTACTGTGGAATGTTGCTTCGTTAGCAAAGACTGAACCATTAAAAAATGCCCTCTCGGTATTCATCCTTTAACTGAACTGATGTCAGAAAGGAAGACGTGTATGGTACTCCTCTTCTTATAAGATTTGATGCATTCGCATTCTGTACGCTTTCATTTGAATTTTTGACGCAGAATAAGAAGTTGGCTTCTGAGGGTTTTTAGCTAAAAAAAAAAAAAAAAAAAAAAAAAAAAAAAAAGTAAATTATCGCAGTACGGGAGGTCACCCATTTCTTTTGATTAAGGAAACTAACGCCATGAATAGCGAGCAACTTAAATTCACGGAGAAAATATATCTGCAAAATAAAAAAGGGATAGGTAAGAAAGAAAGAAAGGAAGAAAAAACTACCGATAAACACAATTATCGTGACAGCTGGCGCTTTTGTTCGTGAAATATGGCTGGCCCGAGCAGTGGGGCGGGGAGAGGGGGGGGGGGGGACATTGGGGGGGGTTGGGGGTGGGGGTAGCATTCACACTGCTCAATTCTAATGCCAAGTAAAATGATATATGCTTGGAGTTTTTGGTTCTTGCTATCGCTCACGATGTGAAGGCACAAGGAAAATTAGTATAAGGTTATTTCGTAGTTCCATGTAGGCTATATGTGTATGTATAACTTACTTATAAAAAGCAGATACACACGTGCCCTCACATACGTTACTATCTAGAGTTTCCTATCTATTTATCAATCTATATATATATATATGTATATATACTTATTTATAATATAAATATATAAATGTACATATAAATTATATATATTTCAGTTGTTTTACGAAATACATACATTACACACACACACACACACACACACACACATATATATCATATATATATATATACATATATATATATATATATATATATTATTATGGGGTATATTATATTTTATATATATATAGATATATATATATATATATATTATACACTACTTGTGCTTGGTATCAACAAGAGGGGGTGATTGCAATTCCAAATTCTTTCATTTTCATAGTGCTAAAAGCTCTCAAAGACGTGCGCACTTCATCACAGGGTAACGACGCACTGAGGGAAAAAAGAAAAAAAAAAAAGACCGAGGGTGACCGTTCAGAACGCACTCTTCACGTGTATTAAAAAAAGGAAAAAAAAAAGAAAAACGTTGGAAGCCAAAGTTGGGAATAATTCTTTGATCAAGGACAGATGGAGAGAAGCGAGAGATATTCCTGAACACCGAAGGAAGATCAAACGAACGACTCCCGAGAGCAAGAATATAGGAAAGGAAAGAATTTATGTATGTATGTATGTATGTATGTATGTCGTCTTTGCACGAAAGGAAACGGCCTCTTACTTTTATCCTAATCTGAATTCAAAGCTTGTAATGATATAAGCGTATACCCCACCCCCCCAAAAAAAGAAGAGATCCAGAAGTTAAGAAGGCCGGTCTGAACCACGAACGGGAACTAGTGGTTGGCAACTGCTAAATGTGTTTTTTGTACATAGATAAACACATATTATTTTTGTAAGCATAATAGATACGGTACACGCATACATTATAAACTGCGTGCACAATTATCAAGTACATCCTAAAAATATTGTTCCGTAATTACAGTAGAATATTCATCCCACATTTTCTAAGTTATTCTTAAAGATTTCGACCCCAAAAAGAGGTTCATTCTTTTAACCCCTGGACCAATCACTGCTTAGCTCTTCCTGTCCATCCTCATGGAGGGACAGAATTGCTGTCAATCCAAAATGAAAGCCAGTTTTCACTAGATATTGCCACAGTGGTGAAACAGCTGTCGTGACAAAGTTAAGTATGTCTTAGTTTTACCAGACCACTGAGCTGATTAACAGCTCTCCTTGGGCTGCCCCGAAGGATTAGATATTTTGACGTGGCTAGGAACCGACTGGGCACCTAGCAACGGAACCTACAGCTTTTTATGGGATCCGAACCACATTATATCAAGAAATGAATTTCTATCACCAGAAATAAATTCCTCTGATTCCGCGTTGGCTGAACCGAGAATCGAATTTAGGGCCACCAGATTGGTAGCCGAGCGCGAAAACCCCTCCTCCAACTAGAAACTAACTGTCGAGACAAAAATCACTAAAAGGAAGAAGGAAGTCAGTGTGTTCGTCACCAAAGATCGATGAATGAGAATCGGCAAAAACTCCAAAGATATGAAGATTACTACAAAAAAAAAGTTACTAATGCTACCGCATGAGTGCGTGCATACCTACGTCGGTCATATTTTTTGCTTTGCCTGATTTACTGCGGCGTATTTCATACCAAGCTTAGTTGACTCTACGTATCTCTAATCACCGTAAAAATATTTGAAATCCGAACAGGCTGTAGCAAGTTTACCCAAGCCATGGAATGAGTGTGTACGAAATGTATTGGCTTTTGTTTTTGTTTTTCCTTCACTCAGTTCCCGATTTACTGCTCTGTATTTCAGTACAAGTTTAGTTGGCTCTAATTACGATTATCACACATAATATAACAGTACACAAGAGAATACTTCATCTCTAATCATTTAACAAGGCGTTATCCGACCTCCAACTTACTCGGGACGCATGCACCGTTTCCCCTTTTGCTTCATTAGTTAACATATATTCCTAAATTAACCCGAAGTGGTCTTCGTAATTACTACTCAAAATGAGTACTACTCATACTAACAAGGATCAAATAAAACGGACAAAAAATGAAACACGTTCATACAGTCTCAGTTGTAAGTGGAAATACAAAATAAATGAACAGAAACATAGCCACTAAATTTAATTCATTGAATAAATTAAAATGTGCTAAAATCTACGGACAGATAGTCCGTTGTTTCACCAACAAGAAAAATAAAGAAATTATATTTTAATGAAAATGATTTTTCTGTACTGTTTGACAAGCACATCATTTATTTTCTACATTTCTATTCTAATAAATGAATCATAAATATCCTACCCCAAAATTCCTGTATCTTTTACTCAATGCAAAACACATTTTCAGACCTTTCCTACCCCCTCCCAACAAGAACAACAACAAATGAGTTTGCAGGCTTACTCCCTGAGTAAGGGAAAATATTTAAAATACGATTTTCATGTAGGCAAGGCAAAACCCTGCACGCTGTGGCAAGTTGGCCGACGTCAGGGAATTACTGCAAACGTACACGTTGCCATTTCTCACGGTTTTAATTTACTTGACTTCTGCATCCGTCTGTCTGCATGTTTGGGTCAAGACTTGTAACGCAGTTTTCGAATTTTCCTTTCGTCTGATGGACTTGAAGTTTTCCATGGTTACTTGATTCCGGTGACATTTCATCCTTATATGATCAGGAGGTCAGCAGTGACCTCTAGTGACCCTACAGTGACCTCTCCCTTGTATATCAGGATTTGTATGAAACTCTCCAGATTTTTCATACCTTCTTTGACTCGGTAGAATTAGTTAATAATGCTACAGATTTTTCAAGGCTCCTTCGGCTCGACATGATATCACGTTCAATTTCGTTAGTTACACTCATAAATCGGTTACAATTTCTGTCAAAACTGAAAAGTATAAAATAATAAAAATGTAATTCTTTTTAACACTAAAAAGTAAAAAATATTTTTTTGAGACACACCAGGATATTGTTATAACTAATCGTGTCTGCAAAAATAAAAGCGTGGCCGTCAAACTTGGAAGGAAATGCTACAAGAAAAGAAACAACCTTCTTTTATTTCTTGGAGCATTTTCTTCCATGTTTGGCGAACTTGTTTTTAATTTTGTAGACATGATTTACTGTAGCAATACCCTGGCATCGCTCAAAGAATAATTTTTTACTTTCAGTGCATTTTAGTAAAAGTGTGTTTTAGAATTTTTTTTTTCTTGATTTACTTAATTTATTTCAGAACAAGTTTAGTTGATTCTAAGTATGATTATAACACATTTCATAACAGTACACAAGAAGATATTTTATCACTGTTGATATTTCATTTCCTCTCTCTCTCTCTCTCTCTCTCTCTCTCACCTTCTGGTCTGAAAGAATAAAAAATGAGAAAATATAGTAAAGATTATAAACGAAAATGCTGTAGCATAAAATATAGATAAAAAAGTAGGCCTACACTTCGATGCAAACGGTGGCCAGCAATAAAAACACAACAGGAAAAAAAGTCACAATTTTGGCAAAAAAAATTTTACTGGAAAAAAAGTCAAATTAAATTATGGTGGTGGGGAATAAAGTCACAGGGGAAAATTCCCAGTTTTTCTCGTTATGATATATAGACAGTGTTTTGTTTATTGTTTATTTGTTCGTTTGTTTGTATGGTGTTTTAACGTTGCACGAAACCAGTGGTTATTCAACAACGGGACCAACGGCTTTACGTGGCTTCCGAACCACGTCGAGAGTGAACTTCTAACACCAGAATTACACATCTCAAACCCCTCAGTGAAATGCCCGAGAATCGACCTCGCGGCCACCGAGGTGGCAGACTAAGACCATACCGATCATGCCTCTGAGGCGATCGTGTTCGCTTTTACGGTTATCGCCGCACAGGTGGATACAAACCAGATTAAAAAAACATTATCCCCGTAACTCAGTTTAACCAGACCACTGACTGATGAACAGCTCTCCTAGGGCTCGTCCGAAGGATTAGATTTTTTACGTGGCTAGGAACCAACTGGTTACTTAGCAACGCAACCTACAGTTTATTTTGGGATCCAACCACCTTATATCGAAAAATTCATTTATAATCACCAAAAATAAATTCCTCTGATTCCGCACTGGCACCAGCTGGGAGCGAAGCCGGGTTACCAGATTGGCAGTCGAGTACGCAACCCGCTCGTCCAGTGTGGAACTTAGGTCCGGACTTATATTAAATACACCGCAAAGGTGGATACATACTTATTAAAAAAAATTCCCCAACGGACTTGTACTAAACACGCCGCAAAGGTGGATACATACCGGATTAAAACCATTGGCGTCAGTAACTGAGAAAGATTAATGTGACATATTTTTTGGTGACTTTTTTTTTCACCTGGATTCGTGTAAACATACCTCGGTTACTATTCTTTCTGTGTGTGTGTGTGTGTGTGTGTGTGTGTGTGTGTGTGTGTGTGTACATATCCTTTAATAAAATGTAAATTACTATACATTGCATGCCCAACCCCTCCCAACCATAGCAACTGCTGTCCAACTACACCCACCTTCCAAAACAACACTTCTGTCTTTCTCTACCTAACCTTATTGGCCCCACCGCTCCATCGACGTTCCCATTCTAAGTGAAAGCAGGGTGTGCTTGCGGGAGCGCAAAACTCCGTGAGTCATTCCATTTCTTCTTCAGGGACCATTAAGGGAAGCACCCGACCATGTTTCAAAGTCATGAAGGTATTTCAAGCCATGGAAATTTATAACTCGGATGTTTATCCCTTTAAGCTCTATCGAAAAGCATAGACAAAGAAGTAGGTTACGTAAATAATAATCAATACTTTTCAATTGAATAAAAAACATTCTTATTGAAGATAGGAAGGACACTTATTAGTTGATGAAAATGTACTTGAAACATTAATCTCCAGGCAGCCAGCCAATATATTGGGAAGGAAGGAACACGGTACTCATTCGATCGGAGGACCTTCTTTGAAACACTGACTGCACTACCAGATCTTCAGTGGGAGTAGGTATACTACTTTGCAGCGACTCTCCATTTAAGATAACCCAGGCAAATTTACGTCGGCGATCATTATTTCCTTCCAGTGGGATTCTTACATTCTATTACTATCATTATTGTTATTCAAAAGATGGACCCTATTCACGTGGAACAAACTCACAGGGACCACTGACTCGAAATCCAAGCTTTCAAAGAATATGGTGTTCAATGTAAAGAGGAAACAGAAGGTAATTTGGAATACAGAAAGACATCAGTTATTTAAAGAGAAAAAAATCAATGAATAAATTAATAAATAAATAAATCGATAAATGGAAAGTAAATGGTAAAATACAAGGAAAATTGCTTTGGGGTAGTAATGCATTGTTTCTTTGCTGGAACTTTGGTGGTTTCAGTTGCACAATATCCTCAGGGAGACTGTTTTGCCGTTGACGGTGTGAGGAATGAAGGACCACCAACTAAGAAGTTCACCAGAGAGGCAAATTCACTGCGCATAGGTGCTAATAGCTAGTGGGAAAGAGATAGGAATGAGTGATTTTAGAATTGAAACGCAGAGCTTGGCAGTAGTAGTCAAGAGAGTCGGTGACAGTATGAGAAAGATTGGATGCCATAGATTGGAAATATGACAAGACAATGCGAGGCTGCACGATTTCCTCCAATCTAGAGGAGCAAGAGACTCAATGGTATTGTGTGTGTGTGTGTGTGTGTGTGTGTGTGTGTGTGTGTGTGTTTTATTTACGCTGCATGGAACCAGTGGTTATTCAGCAATGGGACCAACGGCTTTACGTGACTTCCGAAAATTTTGGCCAAAGGCCAAGTACTGGAACCTAAGAGGTCATTCATCGCTAAAATGGAAATTGACAGTGAAAGGTTTGAAAGGTATAGCAGGAGAAAAACCTCAAAGCAGTTGCACAATGAATCAAGTTTTAGGAGAGGGTGGAAAATAAGATGAAGAAAGAGAAAATGAAAGGAGGTACAGTAAAGGAACGAAAGTGGTTGCAGCTCGGGGCTGAAGGCACGCTGCAAAAAACCTTAGCTAATGCCCACAGTGCATCGCAAGAGATGTACTGAAGGCACTACCCCCCCTACGAGGATTTTTCAGTTATGGTGCGTAAACTGTTTCATAATATGGTATTACCTGGATACTTTATCTACACAATTACTATCATTCAGATTTTCTTATACCTCTCTCTCCCCTGAACCGATTCGTTTGCCAGACTCTGTTCACGGTGGAACAGCCAGGTGTATGAGATCTGACGAAAAAGGTTTTTGTATGTCATTTAAGTAATTAACGATAGCTATTTTTCAGGCCTGCCAACACTAATCACCAGTGGCTCCTCTGCTGTGCCAGGAGCGCTGCAAAAACTGCCCTAGCTCAAGACAAACGGACTGACGAGCAAAAACTCCCCTAGCTCAAGACAAACTGACTGACGAGCAAAAATTCCCCTAGCTCAAGACAAACTCACTGACGAGCAAAAACTCCCCTAGCTCAAGACAAATGGACTGATGAGCAAAAACTCCCCTGGCTCAAGACAAATGGACTGACAAGCAAAAACTCCCTTAGCTCAAGACAAACTGACTGACGAGCAAAAACTCCCCTAGCTCAAGACAAACGGACTGACGAGCAAAAACTCCCTTAGCTCAAGACAAACTGACTGACGAACTGATGATGATTCTTGGCATCCTCCTCTGTGGCTTCATTGAAGCCATGACCATGGTTTCTGCGCAAGCAAACTCGACGTTCTACCTGCTCCCTGATGAACCGAAGGCCCTCATAGCTAGCTATAAATCTGACTTGTCAACCACCCTGCAACTCCACTTATCCACTCTCAGTTCCATCCAAGCCAACAACCTACTCCTCCTTCGGTGCTCTTCTGAGGCGTGGAGAGCAAAGGCTGTCGGGTTTGCAACCGGAGTTAAGTATATATCTTCTGCTTTCTGCGAACCTCCGTATTCCTTCCTCATCTCAAAACAAAATGTTTCGATCACTTTCCCACTTGCAGTACATGGAATGAATAGCGTAATCATAGACTTGTTTGTCCGTAGATCGAAAAGCTAGTCTTCAGAGCTTTGAACTCTCCTGCTGTGGCCCCATGGCAGTAGACTTTAGTTATTCATTGTATACATGTTACAATAAGACTGTGAAACCAGCGATTTCACGATATCCATGAAGTTTTCAGGCAATTCGTGAAATCACCAATTCACTTGGGGACATTTGACCCCCGAGGGGCTAGCACTAAACACGGCAAAACGGTGTAGTAGATGAATCACGGTTTCGCTGTTTAGCACTATAGAAGATTCACATCAACACTGCATTTGATGTCTAGGCCCGTCCCTTACGACGCTCCTGATTGGCTGTTGATACACAAACTACAGGGCTGGAAACTCTCAGTCTCTCGAGAGAGTTCACATGGGTAGGATCTATGTTCCCCCTCTCATGAGAGATACGTCTTTCAGGAGAGGTGGAACATACATCCTGCCTATGTGAACTCTCGAGAGAGACAGTTTCCAGCCCTTTAACTGGCTTATCAACGGCCAATCAGGAGCGTCGTAAGGGACCAGCCTAGACATCAAATGCACGGTTGATGTGAATCTACTATAGCCCTTTGGGGTTCAAATGTGTCTCAGTGAATTAGTGATTTCACGAATTTCCTGAAAATTTCAGGAATTTTGTGAAATCCCTGCTTTCACAATCTTATTGTAACATAAATATATATTTTTACTTTGTCACCAAATATATCATGATTGAATAAGCTTGAAGCTAAACTCTCACACTGATTATGTTTTTTCCTTAACGTCAAGTTGGCCTCTTCTCTTTAGACTTACTTTGATCTTGTGATGGCAGTTATTAATTTAACATTTCAGTAGCAGTTTACGATTAGAAGAAAAATTGTGACAGAACTCCTTTTACCCTTTGATGATTTGTGGATATGGCGTAGATCTCAGGCCACTGAAGTATCACCATGAAAAATCCCTGATTTAGGTTACAGACTCACAATGACCAGTATCTTGATCACTACGGGAGAGAACTGGAACAAAAGCATAGAGTCAACCACCCAATGAACAGGAGCAACTGAAGAACTGATGCTGAACTGCTGAATCATTGACAGTTACTGCCAACTGCAATCACAGTTTCGAAATCATCTAGACTACACATATCTGTGATCAGCCGATAGTACTGTTTTGCAAAGCACCACAGGCCTCTTTGATGTAACATGAGTTCCTTCTGATCAACAGGAAATGAATTTTCATAATAATGCCCAGAGGTGATCTCTTGCTTCCAGTGACAATCGGAGCATCAAGTGATGTGTGTTTAACCTTCATCAGCTTCCATTTTTTTCTTCCATTTTAGTAGATATAATTATAATCATAAAGTCTACAAGGACAAAACTTGCAAAATTACTTTACTGTACCATTCACACAGTCATTACAAACAACACTCCTAAATTTCGTCTGCTAACAAACCAAGAAAGTGCAAGACTCGAGAATGTTGCTCCTTTCAATATCTACAATAACCATCATTTGTTATGACTTACAGATGGCACCTGTTCTTTGCTCAATCCTGGAAGCGCAATTATTAGTGACGTCGCTATTTATCAGCCTATAGTCTTCCCAACAAACGACTCTCTTGAGGAAGTCGCACGTAATAAGCCTGCGACTAGTACAGAACCATATAGTTCGTCGTAAGTATGTTACCCTTTCATCTTCCATGTCAGCATGATTCATTCCTTATTTTCTCTGGCCCAATGGAATCTAGCTGGAAGTGTCTACAATATCTGGTACTTCATTGGATGGCAAAACAAGTCCGATACTTTGCTGATTTAAGACTAATAAAAGGTTGGTCGAGTGAGGGATGCCACAAAATAGCTCGAAGGATGAAGAGATGTTTTTGTCTTACTGGTAAAGATATGTATACTTGGAAAGAGATAAGTGGGCCAATCCTGAAACCCAAGTTTTTTCATAATAACCAACATGAATAAGTATCTTTAGTTTTCATTTGAATCCATTTCCTCATATCTAATCATGATAGAATATTACATTTGACACCAAGGTTTCCTAAACCTGACATTCTAACATTCCCCTTCCAGATGGAGTCCCGGAAAGGCAGTCGACAGTGACCTGAGTGATGCTGGAATCTACCACTCGATTTTGGCTGTCAGGCCATGGTGGCAAGTGGATCTCCTGGAGGAGAGGCGGATTTACCAAATCCAGATCTATCCTAGGCAACACTCATCATATTACATGCGATTTCACAATGTTGAGGTATGACATAGTATTGCAACCGAGTTCTTGCTGAATTTTTTCATATCCATGATTTTCACTAAATCAAAATCAGTGTTTCTCTTCCGTCAAGATTTAAGAGTTGTTGTTGCTGTTGCTGTTGCTGTTGCTTTTGATTAAGCTGGCTTTATGCCCGCAGGGGCTCTTGCTCACAGAGCAACCCGTAAGTCATTTAGGATAATAAAGTGAAAAATTAAAGGATATGATCGTGATTTTCTTTATTGTGATTTATGATCGTGGCAGTGAAATGGTAAGAAATGAAATGTTAACAGACCAGTTTACAAACCTCTTTGACCCCTAAGGCACCAGTCAGTAGGAGAGAAAGAGCGATGGTAGCGAGTCCTGGCAAGTAAAAGAGAGTAAGGAAAAGTGAAATATCTATAGTTTGAGACAAATCTATGGGTATTTCATACCATATTTAACTTGCTTGGAAAAGAAATAAAAAATAAAAATAAAAATCTAAAATAAAGACTTTATTAAAATCCAATCAAAAGTGGAAAATAAACTTTTGAGACTCACCAGGATTTTCTAACAACTAATAATAGAAACGTTACAAGAATATAATTATATTATTTATCTCTTGTAGCATTTCCATAAATGTTCAGCGGCCATGCTTTTATTTTTGTAGACATAATTACCTACTTGTAAAAATAAAAACAGTTGTTTCTAAAAAAATTATTTTTCGCTTTTTAGTTCATTTTAATAAAAGCTTTTTTAAAACACTTTTTTCATATTTGTCATTTTATACTTTCTAGATTTGAAAGAAACTGTTATCGATTTATGATTGCAGCTAACAAAGTTTATATCCTGTCGAGACAAAGAGGGTTACTGACCGAGTCAAAGAACTTGTGAGAAATCCGGAGAGATTCATACAAATCCTCAGATACTGGGAGAGGTCATTATAGGGTCACTAGAGATCACTGCTCACCTGCAGATCATCTAAGGTTGTATTCTCTCCCCCCCCCCCCCCCCCCCCATATCCCGCAACTGAGTAACCATGTAAAATGTCAAGTCCATCGGACGAAGGGATCAAGTAAAAAACCGGAGATACTGGGAGAGGTCGCTGTAGGGTCACTAGAGGTCACTGCTGACCAACTGATCATGTAAGGTTGTATCGTCCCCAGGATTGAGTAACAATGCAAAATTTCAAGTCCGTTGGACAAAGGGATCAGGTCGAAAATTGAGTTACATGATCTGACCAAGATAAACAAACATACACGAAAGCAAGCTAACTAAAAGCTTGAAAAATAAAAGAAATAAGCAA
>NC_087219.1:21471093-21489264 GCF_015104395.2 Macrobrachium nipponense
GAAACCATGGTCATGGCTTCAATGAAGCCACAGAGGAGGATGCCAAGAATCATCATCAGTTCGTCAGTCAGTTTGTCTTGAGCTAGGGGAATTTTTGCTCGTCAGTCCGTTTGTCTTGAGCTATGGGAGTTTTTGCTCGTCAGTCCGTTTGTCTTCAGCTAGGGGAGTTTTTGCTTGTCAGTCAGTTTGTCTTGAGCTAGGGGAGTTTTTGTTTGTCAGTCCGTTTGCCTTGAGCTACGGGAGTTTTTGCTCGTCAGTCAGTTTGTCTTGAGCTAAGGGAGTTTTTGCTTGTCAGTCCATTTGTCTTGAGCCAGGGGAGTTTTTGCTCATCAGTCCATTTGTCTTGAGCTAGGGGAGTTTTTGCTCGTCAGTGAATTTGTCTTGAGCTAGGGGAATTTTTGCTCGTCAGTCAGTTTGTCTCGAGCTAGGGGAGTTTTTGCTCGTCAGTCCGTTTGTCTTGAGCTATGGCAGTTTTTGCAGCGCTCCTGGCACAGCAGAGGAGCCACTGGCGATTAGTGTTGGCAGGCCTGAAAAATAGCTATCGTTAATTACTTAAATGACATACAAAAACCTTTTTCGTCAGATCTCATACACGTGGCTGTTCCACCGTGAACAGAGTCTGGCAAACGAATCGGTTCAGGGGAGAGAGAGGTATAAGAAAATCTGAATGATAGTAATTGTGTAGATAAAGTATCCAAGTAATACCATATTATGAAACAGTTTACGCACCATAACTGAATAATCCTCGTAGGGGGGGTAGTGCCTTCAGTACATCTCATGCGATGCACTGTGGGCATTAGCTAAGGTTTTTTGCAGCGTGCCTTCGGCCCCTAGCTGCAACCACTTTCGTTCCTTTACTGTACCTCCTTTCATTTTCTCTTTCTTCATCTTATTTTCCACCCTCTCCTAAAACTTGATTCATTGTGCAACTGCTTTGAGGTTTTTCTCCTGCTATACCTTTCAAACCTTTCACTGTCAATTTCCATTTTAGCGATGAATGACCTCTAAGGTTCCAGTACTTGGCCTTTGGCCAAAATTTTCGGAAGTCACGTAAAGCCGTTGGTCCCATTGCTGAATAACCACTGGTTCTATGCAGCGTAAATAAAACACACACACACACACACACACACAATACCATTGAGTCTCTTGCTCCTCTAGATTGGAGGAAATCGTGCAGCCTCGCATTGTCTGTCATATTTCCAATCTCTGGCATCCAATCTTTCTCATACTGTCACCGACTCTCTTGACCACTACTGCTAAGCTCTGCGTTTCCATTCTAAACTCACTCATTCCTATCTCTTTCTCACTAGCTATTAGCACCTATGTGCAGTGAATTTGCCTCTCTGGTGAACTTCTTAGTTCTGGTGGTCCTTCATTCCTCACACCGTCAACGGCAAAACATTCTCCCTGAGGATATTGTGCAACTGAAACCACCAAAGTTCCAGCAAAGAAACAATGCATTACTAACCCAAAGCAATTTTCCTTGTATTTTACCATTTACTTTCCATTTATCGATTTATTTATTTATTAATTTATTCATTGATTTTTTTTCTCTTTAAATAACTGATGTCTTTCTGTATTCCAAATTACCCTCTGTTTCCTCTTTCCATTGAACACCATATTCTTTGAAAGCTTGAATTTCGAGTCAGTGGTCCCTGTGGGTTTGTTCCACGTGAATAGGGTCCATATTTTGAATAACAATAATGATAGTAATAGAATGTAAGAATCCCACTGGAAGGAAATAATGATCGCCGACGTAAATTTGCCTGGGTTATCTTAAACGGAGAGTCGCTGCAAAGTAGTATACCTACTCCCACTGAAGATCTGGTAGTGCAGTCAGTGTTTCAAAGAAGGTCCTCCGATCGAATGAGTACCGTGTTCCTTCCTTCCCAATATATTGGCTGCCTGGAGATTAATGTTTCAAGTACATTTTCATCAACTAATAAGTGTCCTTCCTATCTTCAATAAGGATGTTTTTTATTCAATTGAAAAGTATTGATTATTATTTACGTAGCCTACTTCTTTGTCTATGCTTTTCGGTAGAGCTTAAAGGAATAAACATCCGAGTTATAAATTTCCATGGTTTGAAATACCTTCATGACTTTGAAACATGGTCGGGTGCTTCCCTTAATGGTCCCTGAAGAAGAAATGGAATGACTCACGGAGTTTTGCGTGCCCGCAAGCACGCCCTGCTTTCAGTTAGAATGGGAACGTCGATGGAGCGGTGGGGCCAATAAGGTTAGGTAGAGAAAGACAGAAGTGTTGTTTTGGAAGGTGGGTGGAGTTGGACAGCAGTTGCTATGGTTGGGAGGGGTTGGGCATGCAATGTATAGTAATTTACATTTTATTAAAGGATATGTACACCACACACACACACACACACACACACTCAGAAAGAATAGTAACCGAGGTATGTTTACACGAATCCAGGTGAAAAAAAAGTCACCAAAAAATGTCACATTAATCTTTCTCAGTCACTGACGCCAATGGTTTTAATCCGGTATGTATCCACCTTTGTGGCGTGTTTAGTACAAGTTCGTTGGGGAATTTTTTCTAATAAGTATGTATCCACCTTTGCGGTGTATTTAATATAAGTCCGGCCCTAAGTTCCACACTGGACGAGCGGGTTGCGTACTCGACTGCCAATCTGGTAACCCGGCTTCGCTCCCAGCTGGTGCCAGTGCGGAATCAGAGAAATTTATTTTTGGTGATTATAAAGGAATTTTTCGATATAAGGTGGTTCGGATCCCAAAATAAAATGTAGGTTGCGTTGCTAAGTAACCAGTAGGAAAGGTCTGAAAATGTGTTTTGCATTGAGTAAAAGATACAGGAATTTTGGGGTAGGATATTTATGATTTATTTATTAGGATGGGAATGTAGAAAATAAATGATGTGCTTGTTAAACAGTACAGAAAAATGATTTTCATTAAAATATAATTTCTTTATTTTTCTTGTTGGTGAAACAACGGACTATCTGTCCGTAGATTTTAGCACGTTTTAATTTATTCAATGAATTAAATTTAGTGGCTATGTTTCTGTTCATTTTATTTGTATTTCCACTTATAACTGAGACTGTATGAACGTGTTTAATTTGTGTCCGTTTTATTTGATCCTTGTTGTTAGTATGAGTATACTCATTACGAAGACCACTAATGAAGCGAAAGGGAAATGGTGCATGCGTCCAGAGTAAGTGGGAGGTCGGATAACGCCTTGTTAGATGATTAGAAATGGAATTTGAACAGTGATGAAGTATTCTCTTGTGTACTGTTATATTATGTGTGATAATCGTAATTAGAGCCAACTAAACTTGTACTGAAATACAGAGCAGTAAATCGGGAACTGAGCGAAGGAAAAACAAAAACAAAAGCCAATACATTTCGTACACACTCATTCCATGGCTTGGGTAAACTTGCTACAGCCTGTTTGGTTTGGTTTTGCACAACTATGAAATTCGGATTTCAAATATTTTTACGGTGATTAGAGATACGTAGAGTCAACTAAGCTTGGTATGAAATACGCCGCAGTAAATCAGGCAAAGCAAAAAATATGACTGACGTAGGTATGCACGCACTCATGCGGTAGCATTAGTAACTTTTTTTGTAGTAATCTTCATATCTTTGGAGTTTTTGCCGATTCTCATGCATCGATCTTTGGTGACGAACACACTGACGTTCCTTCTTATCCTTTTAGTGATTTTTGTCACGACAGTTAGTTTTCTTCGTGGAGAGTGGTTTTCGCGCTCGGCTACCAATCTGGTGGTCCTAAATTTGATTCTCGGTTCGGCCAACGCGGAATCAGAGGAATTTATTTCTGGTGATAGAAATTCATTTCTTGATATAATGTGGTTCGGATCCCATAAAAAGCTGTAGGTCCCGTTGCTAGGTGATCAGTCGGTTCCTAGCCACGTCAAAATATCTAATCCTTCGGGGAAGCCCAAGGAGAGCTGTTAATCAGCTCAGTGGTCTGGTAAAACTAAGACATACTTAACTTTGTCACGACAGCTGTTTCACCACTGTGGCAATATCTAGTGAAAACTGGCTTTCATTTTGGATTGAAAGCAATTCTGTTCCTCCAGGAGGATGGACAGGAAGAGCTAAGCAGTGATTGGTCCAGGGGTTAAAAGAATGAACCTCTTTTTGGGTCGAAATCTTTAAGAATGTGGGATGAATATTCTACTGTAATTACGGAACAATATTTTTAGGATGTACTTGATAATTTTGCATACAGTTTATAATGTATGCGTGTACTGTGTATATTATGCTTACAAAAATAATATGTGTTTTATCTATATACAAAAAACACATTTTGCAGTTGCCAACCACTAGTTCCCGTTCGTGGTTCAGACCGGCCTTCTTAACTTCTGGATCTCTTTATTTTTGGGTTGGGGCATAAGCTTATATCATTACAAGCTTTGAATTCAGATTAGGATAAAGTAAGAGGTCGTTTCCTTTTTCGTGCAAAGACTATATACATACATACATACATCATACATACATACATTCTTTCCTTTCCTATATTCTTGCTCTCGGGAGTCGTTCGTTTGATCTTCCTTCGTGTTCAGGAATATCTCTCGCTTCTCTCCATCTGTCCTTGACCCAAGAATTATTCCCAACTTTGGCTTCCATCGTTTTATTTTTATTATTTTTTTTAATGCGCGTGAAGAGTGCGTTCTGAAACGGTCACCCTCGGTCTTTTTTTTTTTTTCCCTCAGTTACCCAATGAGGGTATATATATATATATATATATATATATATATATATATATATATATATATATATATATCTTATATATATGTGTGTGTGTGTGTGCGTGTGTGTATGTGTTTCTTATGTATTTCATAAAAAACTGAAATATGTATAATTTCCTTATATGTACATTTATATATTGATATTATAAATATGTTATGTTTTACATCTATATTATATATGTAGATAGATAGATAAGATAGATAATTAGATTGCAATCTCTAGATAGTTAAGTATGTGAGTGCACGTGTGTATCTGCTTTCTATAAGTAAGTCATACACATATAGGCTACATGGAACTACGAAAATAACTAATTTTCCGTGCCTTCATATCGTAAGCCATAGCAAGAACCAGAATCTCCAAGCACAAATCATTCTACTTGGCATTAGAATTGGGCTGTGTGAATGTT
Source organism: Macrobrachium nipponense (assembly GCF_015104395.2). Lineage (NCBI taxonomy): Eukaryota > Metazoa > Arthropoda > Malacostraca > Decapoda > Palaemonidae > Macrobrachium > Macrobrachium nipponense. The sequence continues at coordinate 21,476,248 of NC_087219.1, forward strand.
TCCACCTAACCCCCTCCCCCCCGCCCCCCCCCCCCCCCCCCCCCCCCCCCCCCCCCTCCCCCCCCCGACCCCCCCCCGCCCCCCCCCCCCCTGCCCCCCCCCCCCCCCCCCCACCCACCCACCCACCCCCCCCCCCCCCCCCCCCCCCCGCCTCATTGCTCGGGCCAGCCATATTTCACGAACAAAAGCGCCAGCTGTCACGTAATGTGTTTATCGGTAGTTTTTTCTTCCTTTCTTTCTTTCTTACCTATCCCTTTTTTATTTTGCAGATATATTTTCTCCGTGAATTTAAGTTGCTCGCTATTCATGGCGTTAGTTTCCTTAATCAAAAGAAATGCGTGACCTCCCGTACTGCCACAATTTACTATTTGCTTTTTTCTTTTTTTGAAATTTTCAGCTGAAAACCCTCAGAAGCCAACTTCTTATTCTGCGTGAAAAAAATTCAAATGAAAGCTACAGAATACGAATGCGTCAAATCTTATAAGAAAGAGGAGTACCATACACGTCTTCCTTTCTGCCATCAGTTTCAGTGAAAGGATGAATACTGAGAGGCCATTTTTTTATGGTTCAGACTTTGCTGACGAAGCAACATTCCACAGTAGTGGCAGGATCAATGGGCATATTGCCGTCCTATTTGTGGAGCTGAAATGCGACGTGAATCAGCTGAGCATGAAAGAGATTCTCAACATTGTCTGTGTGCTATCATTATGAAGATGAACCCTCTTCAATGTGCAACAAGCCCTCCAGAACGCCTCTGTGGCATGATCGTATAGTCTTGGCCTGCCACCTCGGTGGCCGCGAGTCCGTATCTCGCGTATTCCATTGAGGAGTTAGATATGTGCATTTCTGGTGATAGATGTTCACTCTCGACGTGGTTCTGAAGTCATGTAAAGCCGTTGGTCCCGTTGCTGAATAACCACTGGTTCCATGCAACGTAAAAACACCACACAAACAAACAAACAAACAAGGCCTCCAAAGGGGCCATTGGCTTGAAATTCAAGCTTCCAAAGAATATGGCGTTCATTAGCTTGAAGTAGGAGGAGGTAAAGGGAACTACAGACAGAAGAGACTGCACTCATTGTAAAAGATAAAAATTAATTAGGTAATAGAACAATAAAAAAATTGATTAAAATGCAAGAAGAATATTCTTGGCGCGGTAATCTATTGAGAGAAGTCGTTCAACTGTGCTTTTGAAGTTCCACCGACGGATTATCAATGGTGATAACTCCGTAAAAGAAGTTTTCCTTTTTTTCCCAAGCATTAAGTGTGTTGGGACTCGATGCTAGATAGTGATGTGACTACGTTTTTGTCTCTGTAGTAAGTCCCCTTTTTTTTAATTGTCTTATGGGCTTATGTTATTTGCGCTTGAAGTTGTATTTTTCTTAATGTATTTTTTCTTTATAGGCCATGTACTTGTGAGAACAGAAGAGATTACAGCCCACTTTGATTATTTTGTATTATGTCTCTTTGTGGACAGATTTGTAATAAAAATTGTATATTTTTCGTCAATAAAATAAAACTAATTAGAAATTCTGTAAAATGATTTCATTCCTAAGCTTGAACAATTAGAACTTTCAGATAATACAGTTTTTCAACAGAGTAAGGCACTTTGTCACTTTGCTCTGAAGTTCGGAAGTTTCTAAATGAAGAATCCCCAACAGATGCAGTGGAAGAGGTATACCATTACCTTGACCTCCGTGATCACCACAGATTTGACTCCACTGAGCTTATGTTGAAAGAAAGGTGTGACAAGTATTGTATATTCAACCAAGTCTCGGTCTTTGGAAGACTTGAAAGCAAGTATAACTGATGTGATGGAGGCGTTTCTGAAAACCATTTGGAAATGTTTTCCAAGAACTTTAGAATAGTATTTTTATTATTATTATTATAGTGATGAGGGTGGACGTGTGAAAAATTAACAAAACGAATAGAAAATGTAGGCCATTCTTCTTTCTTAACCGTTCTACAGGTTAATTCTGTCTTGTGTAGTAACGAAGCTACAAGTATTCTTCATTGCGCGTAGACTTTATGGACCTTGTGATATATATATAAAATATATATATATATATATATATATATATATATATATATATATATATATATAGTTTATTAATAGTCAAAATTAGTCTAGAGAAAATCCATAAGGTGACTTCTAATCAATCTGAAATAAAGAGACCACAATTATGACACTATGAAACATTAAAACACCTCACTTTTTCTCTAGAACTCATGTAACTGTCACTTCAAATGTTAACTTTTTCTAAGTTTCTCATTCTACGGTGCTTGTCCGACAGACCTGCAACACCTCTTCTGTGGCGTGTTCACACTCTATCAATCAAATTCAGTGAGTCCCCCGTTTTAACTTTTCCCCTAAATTATACGTCATTTTGTGTTCATTATGAACACACACCAATTGGCACACAAGAGGCATGCACGCTACATACATGAAACTCATGATCTTCGAAGTGCGTCACTGACCCCAATTGTGCACCAGTAAGCTTTCCTGTTTGTTTTTTTTTCATTTCAGCATCTTAAAGGCACCAGCAACAGTCTATAATATTAAATAGTCGGGTTGATAACCTTAGCTCTCGCCAGTTAGTGACAGATCCAAAACGCTGGATTTCTTGAAGATGCTGAAATGAAAAAAACAAAACAGGAAAGCTTACTGGTGCACCATTGGGGTGTCGGAGATGCATTCGAAGATCATGAGTTTCATGTATGTAGCGTGCATGCCTCTTGTGTGCCAATTGGTGTGTGTGTTCGTAATGAACACAAAATGACATATAATTTAGGGGAAAAGTTAAAACGGGGGACTCTCTGAATTTGATTGATAGAGTGTGGAACACACCACAAGTGTATTTTATTTATTACTTTTGGGTTGGTGGTTTGTGTGCGCATAAATATATCAAGTACAAGAAACCAGACATTGGGTGCACAAAATAACAAACAATAATGCTGGAGTTAACCCTTTTCGAGGCAATGTTGATGGCGTTCTGTCCCAACCAGCGCAAATTTTTATTGAGGTGGTGATAACTATTTAAACACCAAGGGAATTAAGGAGACAATCACAGAGGCAAAAGCCTTGTTAGACTTCAATGAAGGGGATTTGTCATTTAGATGCCGTAGTTTTCAGTGCACAAAATGTCGGTCATGGAATGAATTACAAGCATTTTTAAGAGCGGCTTATGGCTCAAAAGAACACAGATATAGTAAGAGATTTAAGAGGCATGTACAAAATTCGAAAAGGCACAACAAGCTTTACTGAGCACAGCTCAAAACTTTTGACTCAGCAGGAGAATGGATACAGAAATTGAAAAATTCCAAATGGGTAAATGGGATTAATGTCTCACTCGACAATTCACAAAAATTGATGCATTTTGCAATGCTACTAACCGATGTCCCAGACGCTATTGTAGACAGTTTGATGAAAAGATTGAACCTACATCAGACGAGGAACTAATTTATGCCCAAAATTCAGAAACATATGCCGAAATGTCCCACGGTGGATAGTACATTTTTGTTTTGTGGGGACCGGCGTGTCCAAGAAATACAATAACAAAGAGACAGAATTTCCTTCTCCCCGTTTGTGTGCAAAAGTGGAATATAAGAGATGATCGATCGATTAAAGGCAACAACAGTCGCGTTGCTACAATTGTAATAAACCAGGGCACACAAAGAAAGTATGCAGAGTCAAATATTGTGGAATATGTAAAAGTGTGGATCACTATTGGCTGGCTTGTCCGTCTCAGGTAAGGGGAGATGCAATACCTACACCTCAACAATTCGGGAGTTACAATACGAGAACTTCCCAGGCAGGTCACTTAAAAGGGCAAAGGGATCGGTGAAATTTTTGGAAAGCCGATCAACAAAAAGGATACTGATGATTTGTAAGTGCCATTGTGGTCTTGTGGGGGACGCCCCAGAGCCCAGGCCGATAGTATATGGAACAGTGGAGGACGTGGATATCCCACGCTTTATAGATATCGGTGCGCCTATCAATTTAACGGACCATCATCTGTATCAATCGGTGTGTGATGTGCAAGCCCATAGATTAAACACCCTGAGTTTTGTTAGAATATGATTACTCTGGGTGATAGAGTGTTAATAGAACCATTTTTGGTTATAAAGTTTGTGTTGGGCAACAGACTTATGCTGGGCCATCCTGCATGTAGAAGACACAAGATATAGGTCTATGCAGGTGTTAGTGGTATAACGGTTGGAATACCCGGTGTTTTTATCCCTTATGAGGACTCAAGTGAAACTGAGGATATGGGGAATACTGAAAATGAGGGCGCTTTTGGCGGTGCTAATGGTAATGATACCAAGGATATGGGGAGTGGTGATATCAAAACCCACATGATGATGCAGGGAATATCTGCCGTGATGCTAAGTGGGAAATATAGGGCCAAGGTGGTAACAATTTTTGGGGGTTTAACAATGGTATTATGGGTGGTGATACTGATACTAATATTGATATTATTACTGATACTAACAATAGAGTCTTGGTGGATGCAATGAGAACCACGGGCGGTGATATTTATGGGATCGTGAAACGGAGGTACTAACCACAAATATAGATGTGTTTTATCAGAGGATGTTATTTTATTGCCAGTTCAAAAGCTATGGTAAAAAGTCAAACTGAGGGAAGTGAAAAAACCCACAGAAGTATGCGTAGTTAAGGGCAGCAAGAAACTAAGAGAGGGGTTATTAGCACTACATCAGTGAATAGTGCACAAACATGGTGTAACATGGGTAGAATTACTGAACTGTAATGATACAGTTAGGAAATACCAGAAGAATACATATGTGGTAGACCTCCAAGATTGGAGTAGAGGAATACTGAGTTTTCAGCGGCAAAAATGCAATCAAGGAGGCAAATATTCAGAGAAGATTTAGCTAATGCAGATTATAAAGAGCATATAGAAGCGGTAAGTGAGCTCTTGGCAGAATTTGGGGACACGGTAGTTTTACAAAGGTATAAACTGGGATTGACTAATGTGTTAGAACATAAGGTAAACATAGAGAAAAGTACAAAACCCATTTTTCATTCCTGCATACCGCATACCTTTCAAAATCAGAGAACACAGGTAGAAAAAGAGGTCAATAAATGGGAAGAGGAATGAATCATCAGACCTAGTGGCATCTCCATACAACTTTCCCTCTGTAGCAGTTCCTAAGAAGGACGGTTCTGCCTGAGTGTGCGTCGATTTAGACGTTTGGATGAAAGATATACCAGATCTTTTTGTAGAAATCGGGGGACATAATATTTATAGCTCAGTTGATTTAGCGCAGGGTTTTTTGCAGGTTCCTCTAGTGAAAAATAATAGTCCAGGAATATACCTGCCTTTTGTCACTGCCCAAGGGACACTATGAATTTACGCAGATGCCGTTTGGTTTATCGGGTAGTCCGCGATGACTTTACCAGGTTGGTAAACACAGTTTTGCACGGGTTATTGGGTAAAAGTATTTTTGTGTACATGGATGATATATCGTGCAACACTTAGAAGTGCTTAAGGAAGTACTCAGGAGACTTAGGTTAGCAGGATTAAAAATTAAGCTAGCTAAGTGTTCCATCTTGAAAAAGCAAATCACATATTTAGGTCATGTCATATCCAACGAAGGGGTTAGAGTAAACGACGATAACATCAAAGCAATGACGATTTTCACACCCCGAAATCAAAGAAAGAAATTAAATCATTCCTAAGGATGGCAGGATTTTTTTCATAGGTTTGTGAAAGGATTTTCTAACATAGCAGCTCTTTTAACAGATGTATTGTGGGAAGACATAAATTTTCAATTTTTGGGAGAACCGCAAGAAGTAAGTTTTAAAAAACTAAAGATGCGTTAATGAATCCCCCAGTTCTGAAATTTCCAGATCTCAGCAAACCATTCACATTAGTGACTGATGCCAGTCAGGAGGGTATAGGTGCTTGCCTTATGCAAAGATTTGAAGGGAGGTTCAATCCCATCGCGTTTTATAGCAGGAAATTTAGGAAAAAGGGCAGCAATGAAAGATTAATGGCTACCGTAGATAAAGAAGCCTTTGGAATAGTATCAAGTTTGGTTCAATTTAGAATGCTACTGATGGGGAATAAAGTAGAAGTCCTTTGCAGACCACAAGCCATTATTGGATCTTTTTAATAAACCCGACTTGTCACCCAAAAGAGCTCCATGGTTCTTAACTATCAGGGACTTTGATGCAAAGCTCAAATATGTAGAAGGCAAATTAAATGCAGTCACGGATGCCCTTAGTAGAAATTTTTTATAATACGGAAGGATCTCAGTTACACTAGTTACTAGTGATTTTATACAATGGGGTATGAGTCTCATAGAACAAAGGCAGGATGAAGATGAAATTTTGGCAGACGCAAAAGCGTTTCTCAGAGGGGAGTCAGTCAGGAAAGGTTATAAGTTACCCTTTTTCAGGTTTAGAATTAGAAGGTAATCTGTTGGTCAGGAAAATGAAATATAAATTAAGGACCAGTGAAAGTAAAGGAGACATGACACAGATCGTAATTCCGAAAGTCCTGATTCCTGTGGCTTTGGATATAGTACATTACAGGTTCGGTAGTCCGCATTTGTGGATAGAAAAAACGTATAATGATATGCATGCTAAATATATTTGGAAAAATATTGGGAAAGATGTGGAAAATTTTGTGAAAAACTGTACAGTATGCAAAGCTTGCAAACCCACAAGGATAACGTCCTGCAAATTAGGGTCACATCCGATACCAAGTAGATCTTTTCAGAGATACATGGTATATCCTAGGAAATTTTTGTGAATCTAGATATGCGAATAAGTACCTGTTGGTAATAACAGATGAACTAACGAGGATAGTAGAAATTTTTCCACTTAAGCATAAAACAGCTGAAGAAGTAACTATAGCATTTTTCAATGCTATAGTTACTTCTTCAGATATGGATATGGATCACCTGAGGTTTTATTGACCGACAATGGCAGAGAATTCGTAAACAAGACTTTAGAATGTTCGGGAGAAGTCATGGGGATACAGAAAGTAACAATTATTCCATGCAGACCTGAAGCTAATGGGTTATGTGAATGAGCAAACAGGAAAGTGCTTGAAGCTCTCAGGAAGACTGTAGGAGGATATGATAAAAACTGGGACAGATATATAGATGTTGTTGGAATCACTATGGTAAGTGATTCCATTAAAATGTCTCCATTTGAAGTGTTGTTTGGTTGCCAAGCATGAGGCACATTTAATCTGTTAACTATACCTCATCATGGAGAAGATACAATCGAAGAATTAATTTCCACAGCAAAGGAGAGACATGCTTGTCTCAGCCTGTATTTCTAAAAATCAATATGAGAAATGAACTAAATTACAAATTGGGTGCAAAATTTGAAGGTCCTTTTAGTTATTTGAGGAAAAGACAGGAAACAGATTTGTAGTCTTAGATGATAAGACAGGTCAGTCGAAATTAACTCACATATCTAAACTGAAAAAGGTTGGTAGTAGTAACTAATAATAAGATCGCGCAGTTGCATTTTTTTCAGATTTTGCAAATGGATGACGAAATGTGATTATTCGGTTTAATATAATGTTTTTTTCCTTTCATTCTTCTACTATTCTTCTTATTGTGGGCAAACTGCGGCGATTTGGTGTAAAAACCAGAAGTAATTATTTTCATGATGAAAAATGGGGTGGGGTGGACAATATGGGAAATTAGTGTAAAGTTGAGAAATATTATAAGAGGTCCTTAGTGGTGATTTGGTGATTGCTGGTGGTATTGGTTTATTGGGTAGGGCTGAGTTTTTGTGGCTATTTTGGTGGTGAATTATTTTGTGACTATAATTATTAGTGGTGATCTGTGGTTTTACGAGCCAAAGAGGCGGTGATTGTGGTTCTTTTTGGTGTTATGGCTTTCGAGGGTTGGCACTAGTGCATTGTGGTTTTATGGGGCCCTATAAAGGTGTTGTATTTTTTGAGGTTATATTCACCAGTGGTTATATTTGGCGGTATACAATTGTTATTCATAAATCTTGAACTGTAGTTTTCTGTGGTTTATATCCTGACTAGGTGATTATCAGGTTTTATATATACTGTGGTTCTATAGTATCAGTAAAGATTTATTGAGGATTCCCATCGACGATTTAATAAATGATTTTTTTGGCAATTTGAAGGGATGATGCTTTCCGAGTTTACGAGTCTGACTAGACAAGTCATAGTGCGATTTGAGTGCATGTTGTATACACAGGTGGCTTAATGCTGACAATGATGTGATGAGACTGATGGTTTGATATTTTCTTTTGGAGTTGATTACTCAGAGGTTTGCACCATTTTCAGGAATGTCGATGATGACATTCCATGGGGAAGATTTAAGGGGTCAATTCAGGTCGATACTGATATGTTGCGGCAGCAATTTGCATGACGATACATACACGTGTTATATGGAAAAGCCCTGAATTATATTTTTTTCTCCTTATACATTTTGTAATGGGAAAAGTTAAATTATTATTATTATTATTTTTCCTACAAGGGAAACTTGTAATTGGGATTTCTATTATAGAAAGGAGGATAGAATTTATCTTGGGATGCATAAAGATAAGAAAGGGATATTCAACATTATGTTTGATGGAGGTTAGCTGTATAAACATTACAGGGGTTTTGCTGTATAGACAACATGGGTTTTTTGATAGTATATTTGTCAGATACGGGATTAATAATGAGTGGTCAGTTAGTGATAATAATTTTCCCAATAAGCTTAATAGAGGTCAATAGATAAAGATCATATTTTATTATAGTGAAAAATTTTATTCCTTAATAATTGACTATAAGATTAGATATATTAGTTTATAATAGATTCGTGTGTTATAACAAGACTTTATTTCTTCTAAGAGCATGAAGACTAGTCAAAAAGTCAGTTAGAACCTATTAATGATGAAACACGGACAAACGATGACTTTAGAGAATTCCCAACTTCATGCGAGGGTGACAACGAAAACAACTTAGGATTTACAACTCCAGAGGTCGAATCTTCACACGGGCGACAATGTTACTGGTTGCCTTTGCATGGACGAGATGTCATCGATGGATCATTTCAGGATACATTCTTGGACTAATCAAGAGTCTACAGTACTTCTACGAGGCGGGTGCAAGACACGCCTGCATGGGAGTCACGGGATATTTCAAGTTGGCAACGATCCTTCAATGGAGGACGTTGAATCTACAGTTCAGCAACAAGGGTGTTAGGATACACCTACAGGGGTTGCAGATGCGTAATAATGGCGCATGCAGAGTCCCTTCGAGATGGTTCACACACTCAGCCGGGATCTACAATTATTCGACAAAGGTGTTCGTGAAACACTTACATGGGACCACGAGGCGGTTAAAGTTCCGCCTACACAGGATACGGTTACTGTTTCACCGCTAGAGGATAACGATGGGGAAGAATTCTTGTTTGAGGAACACTACACAGTTCCAGTGATTGCAGTTATAGTAACTATAATGATAGTCGAATTATGTGTTATAGGAACTATCTTGCAAATATTATGAACTAGTATATACCAGTAGCCAATGTGGTGTGCGACAGGGGTGCACAAAAGACAGAGGTGCCCGATCCATTTTAAAGGCATCAGCAACAGTCTATAATATTAAATAGTTGGGTTGATAACCTTAGCTCTTGCCGGTTAGAGACATGCAAAACGCAGGATTTCTCGAAGATGCTGAAATGAAAATAAAAACAAACAGGAAAGCTTACTGGTGCAAAATTGGGGTCAGTGACGCACTTCGAAGATCATGAGTTTCATGTATGTAGCGTGCATGCCTCTTTTGTGCCAATGGTGTGTGTATTCGTAATGATCAGAAAATAACATATAGTCTAGGGGAAAAGTTGCAAAGGGGGACTCACTGAATTTCATTGATAGAGTGTGGAACACGCCACAGAAGAGGTGTTGCAGGTCTGTCAGACAAGGTACCGTAGAACGAGAAACTTAGAAAAAGTTAACATTTGAAGAGACAATTACTTGAGTTTTAGAGAAAAGGAAGTGAGGTGCAGTAAACATTCTTTATTGATGAACTTTAATGTTTTATAGTGTCATAATTATGGTCTCTTTATTTCAGATGGATTTGAAGTCACCTTATGGGTTTTCTCTACATTAATTTTGACTATTAATTAACTATGAATGTTTGGACACTTAGGGGAAAAGGGGGTACTTAATTATATATGAATTTGAGAGGAATATGATAGTTTAAAGTTTCATTTTGGGGCAGGCTTAATTAAGTTTATTCCATTTTCATGTTAGCTAATTTTGGGAAATAAAAACAAAGTATATTTTTGTAACAACAGAGTTTACTTTAACCTACCTGTTTGAAAATGATTTTCAGCTAACAGCCACCAGCGATGGCATTCAACAGACAGAAGGTAGGCTACGTTACCAGTTAGATGTTTTGTTTTCATTTGTTTAAACGTGTCATTTGACCTCGTTAGAGATTTTTCCTTGTTAGATATATATTTTGTAACACATACATAAAATGTATGTTGGAGCTCTCAGTTTTAAGAAATCCCACAGAAATATAAATACAAACTTTTTTACTTTTATAAAGTCACGATCACCCAAGACTGCGCACGGAAGCCGCATCTGCCCACTCCCTAGTCATTAAAAATTCAACACGGCAGATTCTCCTACTTCACTCCTCCCCCCCCCAAAAACTCCGCCTCTCCTACAGCTAAATGGACCGCCCCTTGGCATGCCCTTCCCACACCTAGTGTTGTCATTCAAATTTCATTTTCAGACAAAAAAAACCATCAGCAACCCAGAGAAACCCGTCGCCCAGATGTGACAGACAAAGGAAAGGAGAGAAATAAGACATGTCTGGCTGGAGAAGGGAGTCAGAGTTCGTTCTTATAGCAGACTCAGTTCTGTTCACACCGGGGCATATCCCTGAGCCACTCATTATGCGGGGTCGCGAATTTTCCTACCCCGTGGTGGCTGTCTACTTCAATACTCCAATTGTCAAAAAACAAGGTACTGTTTGGTATCAAAATTTGTTTCGACACGCAATTCTTTTCCTTCCTTAATTGCTGTCTGCTCTCATAATATATAACTTAATTCTCCATTGCATCTCCTTCAGAGAATAAGTGAAGTGGAAAAATATTTGTGACTTGCATCCAGAAGTGTTCATTTATTTGCTATTCTGTGACAGTGGTAAATTACTTATCCTCTCTGTCTTATGCAACTCCCAATAACATAATCACGTTTAGATCGAGAATTTACAGTACATCCGTAATTTGCAGAATTAGGAAGCCGCAAGAATTGTGTACTCATTTCCTGTATTCCCCACGGAGCCAAGGAGCAACCATCCATTTCAAGTCCCAGGGTGAAAGGCTGAAGAGCTGCTGTTAACTGTTAGTGTATGATTGGTGATAATCGAAACAAGTATTTTATTCCTTAAATTCTGGGTTCTTCATAATTGGGATTTACATTTTCTGGGGTTTTCATAATGGCACTAAACAAATTTGTTAATTAACGTAACCTCTGTGCCACTGAGCAGGTACCTTCAGCTCCTATGTAAATGTCTTCTGAGTTTTAAATATAATAATCTAGTTTTAAACGAAAACACTGCATTTCCCTTAAATCCATCAATTTTAATACCATTCTCTGTTGTTACCTGCGTGGCCCCAGTCTTGTCATATGCCAGTAAATTTTAGAATAGATGTAAACATGACGCAGCCATAGTACTTAGCTTCTGCATATATATATTTATATATATATCTATATATATATATATATATATATATGATTGTGTGTGTGTATACTATATATACATATATATAATACATATATGTCCTGTGGTCAATTTCGCACTGAATCTATTGGCAAATACCTCCAAAAAAAGTTTATCAGTGAATGTCTTCTGAGTTTAAATAATAATAATCTTCGTTAAACGGAACACTGCATTTCCCTTAAATCCATCAATTTTAATACCATTCTCTGTTGTTACTGCGTGGCCCCAGTCTTGTCATATGCCAGTAAATCTTAGAATAGATGATAAACATGACGCAGCCATGCCTGTAACAATATATATATAATATATATATATATATATATATATATATATATATATATATATATATATATATATATATATGGAGATATAATCCACACAATGATGTAAAATCCTCGTGTAGTTAAATAGAATATATGTTTCTTTTTACAGTAACTTGAAGTTTTTGATCATCAGCTGTGGTCTTGTTCACAGCTGATGATCGTAAAGCTTTAAATTACTGTATACAAATATACATTTATCTAACTACATCAGGATTTTACATTATTGTGGATTATATCCCCATTTACTTAGAGGTAGGGACATAGTACTTAGCTTCTGCATATATATATTTATATATATATATATATATATATATATATATATATATATATATATATATATATATATATATATATATATATATACACACACATATATATATATATATATATATATATACACACATATATATATATATATATATATATATATATATATATATATATAGATTGTGTGTGTGTATACTATATATATTACATATATATCACATATATATGTCCTATGGTCAATTTCGCACTGAATCTATTGGCAAATACCTCCAAAAAAATTTATCAGTGAACTTGAACATATCGTATTAGGGGAAAAAATTGATGTCAACTAGACCTATGGTGGTATGTTTGCATACCAAAAGCTTGTATATATATGTATGTATGCGTATGTATATGTATATATATATATTTATATATATATATATATATATATATATATATATGTATATTATTTATTTATTTATTTATTTATTTATGTAATATAATATATACATATACACTTATATACATACATACATATATATACAAGCTTTTTGTATGCAACATACCACTATAGGTTTAGTTGACATTAATTTTTTCCCTATTTTTTCTTTAATACAAACATAAATGTTCAAGTTCACTGCTAACAATTTTCTGAAGTATTTTCCAATAGAATCATTGTGAAATTGACCACAGGA
>NC_087219.1:21489764-21528491 GCF_015104395.2 Macrobrachium nipponense
GATCTTATGAAGAAGGGCGTAAGATTTATTATGTCTGGAAAAGCATCAACAGGCGTTCAATATCTTAAAATTGGAATTATGCAGCTCACCTATCTTAAAAATCACTGATTCAAATAAGGAATTTTTTTCTATTGCAACAGACGCCTCAGACCAAGTGGTAAGAGGGGTACTACTTCAGCAGTATGATAAACAGTTCTTTCCTATAGCTTTTTATTCACGTAAACTAAAGCCCTCTGAAAGTAAATATGAAGTAATAGTCGAGGCAGGGCTAGGTATCGTTAACTCACTAGTATATATTAAGTTCATAATCTACGGCTATCCTGTTAAAGTCCTTACTGACCATAAGTCCCAGGGACCGAGTTTTGCAAGCTAAAGTTAATCACAGTCCCAAAGACTCATGGATGATCATTCAGGTCTTTGGAGCTAAGATACGATATCTACCTGGAAAAGCAAATATCATAGTTGACGCATTATCCCGCAATCCCGCACCATACTGCAAAGAACCATTAATTGGACTAAAAGATATAGAAACATCCGTGCCTATTGTTAATACCGTATCTGAACAAGAAAATTCATTAACCCAAGAGATCGTGAACATTGAATACCTGGGTTGGAGCGCTGAACTTTTACAAACTGAACAAAGTGATAGAGTTTTCTGTACAGCGTATAGTCAAGGCCGACGAAAATAGATCAATCCTTCAGTGGTCTCGGTATGATGCTATATGAGCCTCGACCCATGACACTTTCAGATATGGCCCGGTGGTGGCCTGTCACTCAGCGGCCCTAGATGCACGATCATGACTAACTTTAACCATAAATAAAATCAAAACTACTGAGGACAGAGGGCTGCAATTTGGTATGTTTGATGATTGGAACGTGGATGATCAACATGCCAATTTGCAGCCCTCTAGCCTCAGTAGTTCTGAAGATCTGAGGGCGGACTGAAAAAGTGTGGACGGACAGACAAATATGCATCTCAACAGTTCTCTATTAAAGAAACTGAAAATCGTGATAGGAAAAAAGCTCTCGCAACGAACCCTGCATGTACAGGTGTGAGGCAAAAAACAAAATCGTTTCCGATAGCGCACAAAAAACGTATAAGAACTAAAAAGTTCACGTGTACTCAAGTCGTCGTTTTCTTCTCAAACTACTACATCTCACTTTTTTCCATTGTGCAAAGCTGCCCTTGGCTGCACATCTCCACTGTCAGTAGCACTTCACCAGACATTCCACCAAGTTGCATTGGGGCACTGAAATCGGCCACGACACTGTGTTGAAGGTATTTGAGTTTATTACGTTGAATGGAAGGTATTTGAGTTCATTTGAGTGGAAGGTATTTGAGTTTATTTGAGTGGAAGGTATTTGAGTTTATTTGAGTGGAAGGTATTTGAGTTTATTTGAGTGGAAGGTATTTGAGTTTATTACACTAAGTAGAAGGTATTTGAGTTTATTGCACTGCCTAGAAATTTGAATTTATAACATTGAGTGGAAATGAATAGAGTTTATTGCACTACGTGGAAGATATTGAGTTTATTATGTCCTGTGGTCAATTTCACAATGATTCTATTGGAAAATACTTCAGAAAATTGTTAGCAGTGAACTTGAACATATTTGTTTGTATTAAGGAAAAAATAGGGAAAAAATTAATGTCAACTAAACCTATAGTGGTATGTTTGCATACAAAAAGCTTGTATGTATATATGTATGTATGTATATAGTGTATATATATACATACATACATACATACGCATACATACATATATATACAAGCTTTTGGTATGCAAAAACATACCACCATAGGTCTAGTTGACATAAATTTTTCCCCTAATACGAATAAATATGTTCAAGTTCACTGATAAATTTTTTTTGAGGTATTTGCCAATAGATTCAGTGCGAAAATTGACCACAGACATATATATGTATATATATATAATATATATAGTACACACACACACACAATCTATATATATATATATAATATATATATATATATATATATATATATATATATATATATATATATAACAGAAAAGGCTAGTACAACATCTGAAACGCCTGCAGCATTAATATCTGAAGCAATGATTGAGGTTCCTGAACTGTTCTCAGCCGCTGCTTCATACCACTGCTTCTGTGACTCGAAGTATTCGGAAAGAAAGAGGCAAAGAATTTTCCAAGCTTCCGACATCATTAGCCGATGTAGATGTGCAAGTAGATTTAGAATAGCAGTAGGAGGAGAAAACTGGCTGCTACATGATAGTGGACAAGATGATGAGGATAGAGTTTTGATCTTTGCAGCCACTCATCACTCCAAAAGTTGGGATCCTCAAAGCACTGGTTTGCTGAAGGCACTTTTTGAAACGTGTCCCAACATCTTTTATCAAATATATACAATTCATGCCGAAATTCACAGGGAAATACATCCACTTCTTTTTGCTTTTCTACCAGGGAAATCAGAGGAAATTTATGTTAAAATGTTGTATGCAATTTTAGAAAAAATATGGAAGCACACAGCTTGAAACTGACGTAACTGACTTAGCCTTGACTTTGAACTTTGCAGCTCGAAATGCATTTTTGCGTGCTTTAGGTGATGTTGCTGTGCATTTTTGTTTTTTTTCATTTTGCCAAACGACGTGGAGAAAAATTCAGCGATTGGGTCTTGTTACTCATTACAATAATGATACAGACTTTTCTGTATTTTATCGGATTTCTGCCTATTGATGATGTACCAAGAGGATTCCCATGTTTAAAACAAGAAGCACCAGAAAATGCATTGCCGTTTATTGAATGCATAGACAATACTTTTGTAAACGGGATGGAAAGACGAAATGGAAGACGGTCCAAGCCATTATTTTCAGTACATGAATGGAATGTTTATGAGCTCACACTCGAAGGTAACGCTCGTACGATTAATTCTGTAGAAGTGCATGGCATAGACGATTTGGTGTATAGTTAGAGCTCATTCAAATTTTATAATGTTTCTGGATTGCTCTAAGAAGAGAAGAACAAATCATCAAAACAAGAATATCTCAACTTACGTAGGAGCAAGCCAAAGAAAAAAAATACCAACGTAGCAAGAAGAGAAAAAAAGAATTTACAATGTTGTTGCCGATTACCAGAATCGTTCAGTGGAAGATTACCTCAGAAGCATTGCATATAATTTGAGTTTTTTCTAGATACTGTCTGTTTTTTACATTTTCATTAATTTTTTTTTGTAGTAATAGTTATAATTTTATCTTAACCTTATAGATTTATATTTCAATAAAGTCTCTTAATTTTTACTTGTTTTTTATTTTAGCTTTTTATATATTTTATGTATTTTAGACCAAAGTGCCATACATGAATGCGCTCTTAGACCAAAGTGCTTTTAGATCAAAGCTCTTAGACGAATGTGCTTTTAGACAAAAGTGCTTTTAGACCAAAGTGCCTACGGATGTGCTTTAGACGAAAGTGCTTTAGACGAAAAGTCCTAGACCCTATATATATGTATATATCATATATATATATATATATATTATATATATATATATATATATATATATATATATATATATATATATATATGCAGAAGCTAAGTACTATGTCCTACCTCTAAGTAAATGAGGATATAATCCACAATAATGTAAAATCCTGATGTAGTTAGATAAAATGTATATTTCCCTATACAGTAATTTAAAGCTTTACGATCATCAGCTGTGAAGAAGACCACAGCTGATGATCAAAAACTTCAAGTTCCTGTAAAAAGAAAAAGAAATATATATTCTTTTATAACTACATGAGAATTTTACATCATTCTGGATTATATCTCCATATATATATATATATCTATATATATATATATAATATATATATATATTATATATATATATATATATATATATATATATATATATATATAATATATATATATATATATATATATATATATTTATATTTATATATATATATATATATATATATATATATATATATATTGTTACGGGCATGGCTGCGTCATGTTTATCATCTATTCTAAAATTTACTGACATATGACAAGACTGGGGCCACGCAGGTAACAAAACAGAGAATGAGAATGGTATTAAAATTGATGGATTTAAGGGAAATGCAATGTTCGTGAACTAAGATTATTATTATTTAAACTCAGAAGACATTTACATAGGAGCTGAAGGTACTGGCTCTGTGGCACAGAAGTTACGTCAATTAACAAATTTGTTTAGTGCCATTATGAAAACCCCAGAAAATTTAAAATCCCACTTATGAAAAACCCAGAATTTAAGGAATAAAATACTTGTTTTGATTATCACCAATCATAAACTAACAGTTAACAGCAGCTCTTCAGCCTTTCACCCTGGGACTTGAAATGGATGATTGCTCCATGGCTCCGTGGAATACAGGAAATGAGTACACAACTTCTTGCGGCTTCCTCATTCTGCAAATTACGGATGTACTGTAATTCTCGATCTAAACGTGATTTATGTTATTGGGAGTTGCATAAGAAAGAGGATAAGTAATTTACCACTGTCACAGAATAGCAATAAATGAACACTTCTGGATGCAAGTCACAAATATTTTTCCACTTCACTTATTCTCTGAAGGAGATGCAATGGGGAATTGAGTTATATATTATGAGAGCAGACAGTAATTAAGGAAGGAAAAGAATTGTGTGTCGAAACAAATTTTGATACCAAACAGTACCTTGTTCTTTGACAATTGGAGTATTGAAGTAGACAGCCACCACGGGGTAGGAAAATTCTCGACCCCGCATAAGTGAGTGGCTTAGGGATATGCCCTGGTGTGAACAGAACTGAGTCTGCTATAAGAACGAACTCTGACTCCCTTCTCCAGCCAGACATGTCTTATTTCTCTCCTTTCCTTTGTCTGTCACATCTGGGCGACGGGTTTCTCTGGGTTGCTGATGGTTTTTTTTTGTCTGAAAATGAAATTTGAATGACAACACTAGGTGTGGGAAGGGCATGCCAAGGGGCAAGGCGGTCCATTTAGCTGTAGGAGAGGCGGAGTTTTTTGGGGGGGGAGGAGTGAAGTAGGAGAATCTGCTGTGTTGAATATTTAATGACTAGGGAGTGAGCAGATGCGGCTTCCGTGCAGCTACGTGGGTAATCGTGACTTTAAAAAAGTAAAAAAGTTTGTGTTTATATTTCTGTGAGATTTTTTAAACTGAGAGCTCCAACATACATTTTATGTATGTATGTTACAAATATATATCTAACAAGGAAAAATCTCTAACGAGGTCAAATGACACCCGTTTAAACAAATGAAAAGACAACATCTAACTGGTAACGTAGCCTCTACCTTCTTCTGTTGAATGCCATCGCTGGCGTTAGCTGAAAATCAGTTTCAAACTAGGTTAAAGTAAACTCTGTTGTTACAATAATATACTTTTTATTTCCCAGAATTAGCTAACATGAAAATGGAATAAACTTAATTAAGCCTGCCCCAAAAAGAAACTTTAAACTATCATATTCCTCTCAAATTCATATTTAATTAAGTACCCCCTTTTCCCGTAAGTGTCCAAACATTCATAGTTAATTAATAGTCAAAATTAATGTAGAGAAAACCAATAAGGTGACTTCGAATCCATCTGAAATAAAGAGACCATGATTATGACACTATAAAACATTAAAGTTCATCAATAAAGAATGTTTACTGCACCTCACTTCCTTTTCTCTAAAACTCAAGTAATTGTCTCTTCAAATGTTAACTTTTTCTAACTTTCTCGTTCCTTTACTGGTACCTGTCTGACAGACCTGCAACGCCTCTTCTGTGGGTCGTTTCCACACTCTATCAATGAAATTGCAGTGAGTCCCCTATGCAACTTTTCCCCTAGGACTATATGTTATTTTCTGGATCATTACGAATACACACACCATTGGCACACAGAGGCATGCACGCTACATACATGAAAATCGTGATCTTCGAACTGCGTCACTGACCCAATTTTGTACCAGTAAGCTTTCCTGTTTTTTTTTTTTCATTTCTGCATCTTCGAGGAATCCAGCGTTTTGCATCTGTCTCTAACCGGCAAGAGCTAAGGTTATCAATCCAACTATTTAATATTATAGACTGTTGCTGATGCCTTTAAGATGGCCCGGCCACCTCTGTCTTTTGTGCACCCCTGTCGCACACCACATTGGCAACTGGTATATACTAGTTCATAATATTTGCAAGATAGCTCCTATAACACATAATTCGACTATCATTATAGCTACTATAACCGCAATCACTGGAACTGTGTAGTGTTCCTCAAACAAGAATCATCCCCATCGTTATCCCTCTAGCGGGTGTGAAACGTAATCGTACCCTGTGTAGCGGAACTTTAATTACTGCCTCGTGGTCCCATGTAAGTGTTTCACGAACACCTTTGTCGAATAATTGTAGATCCCGGCTGAGTGTGTGAACCATCTCGAAGGGACTCTGCATGCGCCATTATTACGCATCTGCAACCCCTGTAGGTGTATCCTAACACCATTGTTGCTGAACTGTAGATTCAACGTCCTCCATTGAAGGAATCGTAACCGCCACCTCGTTGCCAACTGAAATATCCCGTGACTCCCATGCAGGTGTGTCTTGCACCCGCCTCGTAGAATTACTGTAGACTCTTGATTAGTCCAAGAATGTATCCTGAAATGATCCATCGATGACATCTCGTCCATGCAAAGGCAACCAGTAACATTGTCGCCCGTGTGAAGATTCGACCTCTGGAGTTTTAAATCCTAAGTTGTTTTCGTTGTCACCCTCGCTATGAAGTTGGGAATTCTCTAAAGTCATCGTTTTTGTCCGTGTTTCGTCATTAATAGGTTCTAACTGACATTTTGACTAGTCTTCATGATCTTAGAATTAAATGAAAATCTTGTTATAACAACACGAATCTGTCATAAACTATTATAATCTAACTATAGTCAATTATTAACGGAATACAATTTTCTTCACTATAATAAAAGATATGATCTTTATCTATTGACCCCTATTAAGCTTATTGGGAAAATATTATCACTAACTGACCTTACTTCATTATTAATTCCACCCGTATCTGACAAAATTATAACTATCAAAAAAAAACCATGTTGTCTATACAGCAAAACCCCTGTAATAAATTTATAACAGCTAACCTCCATCAAACATAATGTTGAATATCCCTTCTATCTTATGTATCCCAAGATAAATTCTCTCTCCTTTCTATAATAGAAATCCCAATTACAAGTTTCCCTTGTAGGAAAAATAATAATAATAATAATCCAACTTCTCCCATTATAAAATGTATAAGGAGAAAAAAATATAATTCAGGGCTTTTCCATATAAAAACGTAGTATTTATCGTCATGCAAATTGCTGCCGCAACATATCAGTACGACCTGAATTGACCCCTTAAATCTTCCCATGGAATGTCGTCATCGACATTCCTGAAAATGGTGCAAACCTCTGAGTAATCAACTCCAAAAGAAAATATCAACTATCAGTCTCATCACATCAATTGTCAGCATTAAGCCACCTGTATATACAACATGCGCTTAAATCGCACTATGGACTTGTCTAGTCAGACTCGTAAAACTCGGAAAGCATCATCCCTTCAAATTGCCCAAAAAATCAGTTATTAAATCGATGGGAATCCTTATAAATCTTTACTGATACTATAGAACAACATTCCTCAAAAATTATGCTCAGACATAGGCGTTGTCACCTCAAGGGTACCCAAAAAATTGTCCTCGAAAACGTCTATAGAAAAAACCACCAATAATAAAATATCCCCACAGGCTAATTCCTAAGCCATTTGACCACGATGTACCTCAAAAGTAACTCATTTATGATACTGCCACATGTATATAAAACCCCGATAATCACTAGTCAGGATATAAACCACAGAAAACTACAATTCAAGAATTATGAATAACAATTACATACCGCCAAATAAACCACTGGTGATAACTAAACCTCAAAAAATACACCTTTATAGGGCCCCATAAAACCACAATGCATTAGTGCCTCCCCCCAAGAACCATTAACACCAAAAAGAACCACAACCACCACACTTTTGGCTCGTAAAAACCACAGATCACCACCAAAAATCATAATCACAAAATAATTCACCACCAAAATAGCCACAAAAACTCAGCCCCAACAAACCAATACCACCAGGAATCACCAAATCACCACCATCGACCTCTTACAATATTTCTCAACTTTACAGTAATTTCCCATATTTTCCACCCCGTTTTTCATCATGAAAATAATTACTTCTGGTTTTTACACCAAATCGCCGCAGTTTGGCACATAATAAGAAGAATAGTAGAAGAATGAAAGAAAAAAAACATTACATTAAACTGATTAATCACATTTCGTCATCCATTGCAAAATCTGAAAAAAATGGCAACTGCGCGATGTTATTATTAGTTACTACTACCAACCTTTTCAGTTTAGATATGTGAGTTAATTTTGACCGACCTGTATTTTCATCTAAGACTACAAATCTGTTTCCCGTATTTTCCTCAATAACTAAAAGGATCTTCAAATTTTGCACCCAATTTGTACGTTAGTTCATTTTTCTCATATTGATTTTAGAAAATACACGGTCTCCAACAGCAATTTCAACATCAAATGTTTTTTTGGTTACATCTTTCCATCATTTCTTGGGCCATAGCCTCGAGATTACGGGGCTGAGACGAGCATGTCTCTCCTTTGCTGTGGAAATTAATTCTTCGATTGTATCTTCTCCATGATGAGGTATAATTAACAGATTAAATGTGCCTCGGGCTTGGCAACCAAACAATGCTTGAAATGGAGACATTTTAATGGAATCACTAACCATAGTGTTGATGTTATATCTAACAACATCTATATATCTGTCCCAGTTTTTATCATATCCTCCTACTGTCTTCCTGAGAGCTTCAAGCACTTTTCTGTTTGCTCGTTCACATAACCCATTAGCTTCAGGTTTGTATGGAATAATTGTTACTTTCTGTATCCCATGACTTCCGCTGAACATTCTAAAGTCTTGTTTCCGAATTCTCTGCCATTGTCAGTCAATAAAACCTCAGGTGAGCCATATCTGCAAATGATACCATTAAAAATGCTATAGCTACTTCTTCAGCTGTTTTATGCTTAAGTGGAAAAATTTCTACTATCCTCGTTAGTTCATCTGTTATTACCAACAGGTACTTATTCGCATATCTAGATTCACAAAAATTTCCTAGGATATCCATATGTATTCTCTGAAAAGATCTATTGGTATCGGATGTGACCCTAATTTGCAGGAAGTTATCCTTGTGGGTTTTGCAAGCTTGCATACTGTAGTTTTTCACATAATTTTCCACATCTTTCCCAAATATTTTTTCCAAATATACTTAGCATGCATATCATTATACGTTTTTTTCTATCCCCAAATGCGGACTACCGAACCTGCAATGTACTATATATCCAAAGCTACTGAAATTAGGACTTTCGGAATTACGATCTGTGTTGTGTCTCCTTTACTTTCACTAGTCCTTAATTTATATTTATTTTCCTGACCAAGAGATTACCTTCTAATTCTAAATCTGAAAAATAGTAACTTATAACTTTTCCTGACTGATTCCCCTATGAGAAACACTTATGCGTCTGCCAAAATGTCATCTTTTAAGCACCTGCCTTTGTTCTATGAGACTCATATCCCATTATATAAAATCACTAGTAACTAGCGTAACTTGAGATCCTTCCGTATCATAAAAAATTTCTACTAAGGGCATCCATGACCGCATATAATTTGCCTTCTATATATTGAGCTTTGCATCAAAGTCGCTGATAGTTAAGAACCATGGAGCTCTTCTGGGTAACGAATCGGGTTTATTAAAAAGATCCAATAATGGCTTGTGATCTGTAAAGGTCTTCTACTTTATTCCCCATCAGTAGCATTCTAAAATGAACCGAACTTGATACTATTGCAAAGGCTTCTTTATCTACGGTAGCCATTAATCTTTCATTGCTGCCCTTTTTCCTAAATTTCCTGCTATAAAACGCGATGGATTGAACCTCCCTTCAAATCTTTGAACATAAGGCAAGCAACCTATACCCTCCTGACTGGCATCAGTCACTAATTTCAGAACTGGGGATTCATTAACGCATCCTTTAGTTTTCGAAAACTTACTTCTTGCGGTTCTCCCAAAAATTGAATGTCTTCCCGCAATACATCTGTTAGAGGGCTGCTATGTTAGAAAATCCTTTCACAAACCTATGAAAAAATCCTGCCATCCTTAGGAATGATTTAATTTCTTTCTTTGATTTCGGGTGTGAAAATCTGGCATTGCTTGATTTTATCGTCGTTTACTCTAACCCCTTCCTTGGATATGACATGACCTCAATATGTGATTTGCTTTTTCAGAAGGAACACTTAGCTAGCTTAATTTTCAATCCTGCTAACCTAAGTCTCCTGAGTACTTCCTTAAGCACTTCTAAGTGTTGCACGATATATCATCCATGTACACAAAAACATTTTTACCCAATAAACCGTGCAAAACTGTGTTTACCAACCTGGTAAAGGTCATCGGACTACCCAATAAACCAAACGGCATCGCGTAAATTCATAGTTGTCCCTTGGGCAATGAAAAGGCAGTATATTCCTGACTATTTTCACTAAGAGGAACCTGCAAAAAAACGAGCATAAATATTATGTCCCCCGATTTCTACAAAAGATCTGGTATATCTTTTCATTCGAACGTCTAAAATCGACGCACACTCAGGCAGAACCTCCTTCTTAGGCACTGCTAAACAGAGGAAAGTTGTATGGAGATGCACTAGGTCTGATGATTCATTCCTCTTCCCATTTATTGACCTCTTTTTTCTACATGTTCTCTGATTTTGAAAGGTATGCGGTATGCAGGAATAAAAATGGGTTTTGTACTTTTCTCTATGTTTACCTTATGTTCTAACACATTAGTCAATCCAGTTTATACCTTTGTAAAACTACCGTGTCCCCAAATTCTGCCAAGAGCTCACTTACCGCTTTCTATATGCTCTTTATAACCTGCATTAGCTAAATGTTCTCTGAATATTTGCCTCCTTGATTGCATTTCTGCCGCTGAAAAACTCAGTATTCCTCTACTCCAATCTTGGAGGGTCTACCACATATGTATTCTTCTTCGGGTATTTCCTAACTGTATCATTACAGTTCAGTAATTCTACCCATGTAACACCAGTGTTTGATGCACTATTTCACTGATGTAGTGCTAATAACCACCCCTCTTAGTTTCTTGCTGCCCTTAACTACGCATATTCTGTGGGTTTTTTCACTTCCCTCAGTTTGACTTTTACAATAGTCTTTGAACCTGGCAATAAAATTAAAACATCTTCTGATAAAACACATTTATATTTGTGGTTAGTACCTCCGTTTCACGATCCCATAAATATCACGCCCGTGGTTCTCATTGCATCCACCAAGACCCCATTGTTAGTATCAGTAATAATATCAATATTAGTATCAGTATCACCACCCATAACACCATTGTTAAACCCCCCAAAATTGTTACCACCGTGGCCCTATATTCCCATTAGCATCACGGCAGTTATTCCCTGTATCATCAGGTTTTGATATCACCACTCCCCATATCCTTGGTATCATTACCATTAGCACCGCTAAAAGCGCCCTCATTTTCAGTATTCCCATATCCTCAGTTTCACTTGAGTCCTCATAAGGGATAAAAAACACCGGGTATTCCAACCGTTATACCACTAAACACCTGCATGGACCTATATCTTGTGTCTTCTACATGCAGGATGGCCCAGCAAAAGTCTGTTGCCCAAACGCAACCCCTTTTATAACCAAAAATGGTTCTATTAACACTCTAGTACCCAGAGTAAATCATATTCTAACAAAACCCAGGGTGTTTAATCTATGGGCTTGCACATCACACACCGATTGATACAGATGATGGTCCATTAAATATATAGGCGCACCGGTGTCTATATCTCTGTGTTCTTTTGAGCCATAAGCTGCTCTTGAAAATGCTTGTAATTCGTTCCATGACCGACATTTTGTGCACTGAAAAACTACGGTATCTAAATGACAAATCCCCTTTATTGAAGTCTAACAAGGCTTTTGCCTCTGTGATTGTCTCCTTAATTCCCTTGGTGTTTAAATAGTTATTCACCACCTCAATAAAAATTTGCACTGGTTGGGACAGAACGCCATTAACATTGCTTCGAAAAGGGTTAACTCCAGCATTTTTGTTTGTTATTTTGTGCACCAATGTCTGGCTTGTACTTGTGTCGGCCATTTTGCGTTTCTATACTAACTCCTTTATGCTTTAGGATTTACCTCCCGACCTTCAGTAACATTGATATATTTATGCGCACACAAAACCACCAGCCCAAAAGTAATAACAAATCATTCACCAATAAAAAATAAAATAAACATGCATCAATCCAACAAACCACTATTTGCAACTAGCTGCTTCTCAGGTTCAAGGTTAATTAGCTGATTTATTGTTACAAGGTCACGTTGGTCTATAAAAAACGGGAAGAAGCAGTGAGAGAAAGAAAATGTATCTCGAACCAAAATCTGATGAGTTAGCACAACTGTTCACCTCGGCCGCCTCTCTCTCTCTCTCTCTCTCTCTCTCTCTCTCTCTCTCATGCCATGCACAAAAACGAAAATTATAACACCATTTTTTCTTAATGCATTTCAATACAATAAAACCACTAATGTCCACCGAATCCCAAGGGGACATCAAAATGAAAATACATTGTGAGTAAATGAACACCAATAAAAAGGAAAAAAAAATAAATAAACTTATACACTCGCGTCTCATAGGTCCGAAGTCAGTACCCGGCTACACTTGCAACAGCACGTAATTAATTCCTGTTATGATATAAATTCACTTCCCCCCCCCCGCCCCAGAAACACAGGAAAACGTCTTTACACTAAACAGCAATTAAGATCGCTGACCCACTGTAGCTACTTGGCATAAATGCTGACTGTCGGCTAAATTCCCCTCAAATCAGCAAATAGAGTCAGTTGTCCGCATACATAATTATAGCCACTTTCCCCCCAAAAAAAAATATGCCTAAAATATCTTATTCTAGTCTCTTCAGAGGCATTACCTATAGGCTTTAAGGTATCTTTTGACCGCTAGCCACCAAAAATCTCTAACAAGGAAAAAATCTCTAACGAGGTCAAATGACACTCGTTTAAACAAATGAAACAAAACATCTAACTGGTAATGTAGCCTACCTTCTTTCGTTGTTTGAATGCCATCTCTGGAGTTGGCTG
Organism: Macrobrachium nipponense; assembly: GCF_015104395.2. Lineage (NCBI taxonomy): Eukaryota > Metazoa > Arthropoda > Malacostraca > Decapoda > Palaemonidae > Macrobrachium > Macrobrachium nipponense. The sequence goes on from NC_087219.1 coordinate 21,503,016, forward strand.
AAAATCAGTTTCAAACTAGGCTAGAGTAAACTCTTTGTTGTTACAAAAATATACTTTTTATTTCCCAAAGTAGCTAACATGAAAATGGAATAAACCTAATTAAGCCTGGCCCCAAAAAGAAAAAAAAAACTATCATATTCCTCTCAAAATCATAATTAAGTAAGTACCCCTTTTTCCTTTTTCCCCTAAGTGTCCAAACATTCATAGTTTTATTAATAGTCAAAATTAGTCTAGAGAAACCCATAAGGTGACTTCGAATCAATCTGAAATAAAGAGACCATAATTATGACACTATAAAACATTAAAGTTCCGCACCTCACTTCCCTTTCTCTAGAACTCAAGTAACTGTCACTTCAAATGTTAACTTTTAAAAGTTTCTCGTTCTACAGTACCTTGTCCGACAGACCTTGCAAAACCTCTTCTGTGGTGTGTTCCACACTCTGTCAATCAAATTCAGAGAGTCCCCCCCCCGTTTTAACTTTTCCCCTAAATTATATGTCATTTTATGTTCATTACAAACTCACACACCAATTGGCACACAAGAGGCATGCACGCTACATATATGAAACTCGTGATCTTCGAAGTGCATCTCCGACCCCACCAATTGTGCACCAGTAAGCTTTCCTGTTTGTTTTTTTTTTTTCATTTCAGCATCTTCAAGAATCCAGCGCTTTGGATCTGTCACTAACTGGCGAGAGCTAAGGTTATCAACCCGACTATTTAATAATATAGACTGTTGATGGTGCCTTTAAGATGCTGAAATGAAAAAAACAAACAGGAAAGCTTACTGGTGCACAATTGGGGTCAGTGACGCACTTCGAAGATCACGAGTTTCATATATGTAGCGTGCATGCCTCTTGTGTGCCAATTGGTGTGTGAGTTTGTAATGAACATAAAATGACATATAATTTAGGGGAAAAGTTAAAACGGGGGACTCTCTGAATTTGATTGATAGAGTGTGGAACACACCACAGAAGAGGTGTTGCAGGTCTGTCGGACAAGGTACTGTAGAACGAGAAACTTTGAAAAAGTTAACATTTGAAGTGACAGTTTACTCGAGTTCTAGAGAAAGGGAAGTGAGGTGCGGAACTTTAATGTTTCATAGTGTCATAATTGTGGTCTCTTTATTTCAGATCGATTAGAAGTCACTTATGCATTTTCTCTAGACTAATTTTGACTATTAATAAACTATATATATATATATATATATATATATATATATATATATATATATATATATATATATATATCTATATATATATATATATATATAATCACAAGGTCCATAAAGTCTGCGCGCAATGAAGAATACTTGTAGCTTCGTTACTACACATGACATAATTAACCTGTAGAACGGTTAAGAAAGAAGAATGGCCTACATTTTCTATTCGTTTTGTTAATTTTCACACGTCCACCTCATCACTAATAATAATAATAATAAAAATACTATTCTAAAAGTTCTTGGAAAACATTTCCAACTGATTTTCAGAAACGCCTCCATCACATCAGTATACTTGCTTTCAAGTCTTCCAAAGACCGAGACTTGGTTGAATATACAATACTTGTCACACGTTTCTTTCAACATAAGCTCAGTGGAGTCAAATCTGTTGATCACGGAGGTCAAAATAATGATATACCTCTTCCACTGCATCTGTTCGGGAATTCTTCATTTAGAAACTGCCGAACTTCAGAGCAAAGTGAAAAAGTGCCTTATCCTGTTGAAAAACTCTATTCTCTGAAAAGTTCTAATTGTTCAAGCTTAGGAATGAAGTCATTTTACAGAATTTCTAATTAGTTAGTTATATTGACAAAAAAATATACAAATTTTTATTACAATCTGTCCACAAGAGACATAATACAAAATAAATCAAAGTGGGCTGTAATCTCTTCTGTTCTTGCATGTACATGGGCCTATAAAGAAAAAATACATTAAGAAAAAAAATACAACTTAGAGCGCAAATAACATAAGCCCATAAGACAATAAAAAAAAGGGACTTACTACAGAGAAAAAAAGTAGTTCACATCACTATCTAGCATCGAGTCCCAACACACACAATGCTTGGAAAAAAAAAGGAAAAGTTCTTTTACGGAGTTATCAACCATTGATAATCCGTCGGGGTTGTAACTTCAAAAGCACCAGTTGAACGACTTCTCTCAATAGATTACCGCCCCAAGAATATTCTTCTTTGCATTTAATCAATTTTTTTTATTGCTTTATTACCTAATGAATTTTTTTCTTTTACAATGAGTGCAGTCTCTTCTGTCTGTAGTTCCCTCTACCTCCTCTTATTCAATCCTAATGAACGCCATATTCTTTGGAAGCTTGAATTCAAGTCAATGGCTTCTTTGGAGGCCTTGTTTGTTTGTTTGTTTGTTTGTTTGTAGGGTGTTTTTTACGTTGCATGGAACCAGTGGCTATTCAGCAACGGGGACCTAACCCTCCTCAATGGAATGCCCGACAATCGGACAGCGGCCACCGAGGTGGCAGGCCAAGACCATACCGATCATGCCACCGAGGCGCTCTGGAGGGCTTGTTGCACATGAAGAGGGTTCATCTTCATAATGATAGCACACCAGACAATGTTGAGAATCTCTTTCATGCTCAACTGATTCACGTCGCATTTCAGCTCCACAAATAGGACGGCAATTATGCCCATTGATCCTGCCACTACTGTGGAATGTTGCTTCGTCAGCAAAGTCTGAACCATTAAAAAATGCCCTCTCGGTATTCATCCTTTCACTGAACTGATGACAGAAAGGAAGACGTGTATGGTACTCTTCTTATAACATTTGATGCATCCGCATTCTGTACGCTTTCATTTGAATTTTTTCAGGCAGAATAAGAAGTTGGCGTCTGAGGGTTTTCAGCTAAAAAAAAAAAAAAAAGTTATTGTCGCAAATAGTAAATTGTGGCAGTACGGGAGGTCACGCATTTCTTTTGATTAAGGAAACTAACGTCATGAATAGCGAGCAACTTAAATTCACGGAGAAAATATATCTGCAAATAAAAAAGGGAGTAGGTAAAGAAAGAAAGAAAGGAAGAAAAAACTGCCGATAAACACAATTATCGTGACAGCTGGCGCTTTTGTTCGTGAAATATGGCTTGGTTCTTGCTATCGCTCACGATATGAAGGCTCAAGGAAAATTAGTTAATTTTCGTAGTTCCATGTAGCCTATATGTGTATGACTTACTTATAGAAAGCAGATACGCACGTGCACTCACATACGTTACTATCTAGAGGTTTGCAATCTAATTATCTATCTATCTATCTATCTATATATATATATATATAGCTGTAAACATACATATTTATAAAATAAATATATAAATGTACATATAAATTATACATATTCAGTTTTTTATGAAATACATACAGAAACACACACACACACACACACACACACACACACACGAGGGAAAAAAAAAAGACCGAGGGTGAGCCGTTCAGAACGCACTCTTCACGCGTATTAAAAAAAAAAAAAAAATAAATAAAACGATGGAAGCCAAAGTTGGGAATAATTCTTGGGTCAGGAACAGATGGAGAGAAGCGAGAGATATTCCTGAACACCGAAGGAGGATCAAACGAACGACTCCCGAGAGCAGAATATAGCAAAGGAAAGAATGTATGTATGTATGTATGTATGAATGTATGTCTGTATGTATATAGTCTTTGCACGGAAAAAAGAAACGACCTCTTACTTTATCCTAATCTGAATTCAAAGCTTGTAATGATATAAGCGTATACCCCACCCCCCAAAAAAAGAAGGGATCCAGAAGTTAAGAAGGCCGGTCTGAACCACGAAACGGGAACTAGAGGTTGGCAACTGCAAAATGTGTTTTTTGTACATATTATTTTTGTAAGCATAATAGACACAATACACGCATACATTATAAACTGCGTGCACAATTATCAAGTAGATCTAAAAATATTGTTCCGTAATTACAGTAGAATATTCATCCACATTTTCTAAGTTATTCTTAAAGATTTCGACCCCAAAAAAGAGGTTCATCTTTAAACCCCATGACCAATCACTGCTTAGCTCTTCCTGTCCATCCTCATGGAGGGACAGAATTGCTGTCAATCCAAAAATGCAAGGCAGTTTTCACTAGATATTGCACAGTGGTGAAACAGCTGTCGTGACAAAGTTAAGTATGTCTTTGTTTACCAGACCACTGAGCTGATTAACAGCTCTCCTTGGGGCTTCCCCGAAGGATTAGATATTTTGTCGCGGCTAGGAACCGACTGGGCACCTAGCAACGGAACCTACAGCTTTTTATGTGATCCGAACCACATTATATCAAGAAATGAATTTCTATCACCAGAAATAAATTCCTCTGATTCCGCGTTGGCCGAACCGAGAATCGAATTTAGGACCACCAGATTGGTAGCCGAGCGCGAAAACCCCTCCTCCAACGATAAACTAACTGTCGAGACAGAAATCACTAAAAGGAAAAAGGAAGTCAGTGTGTTCGTCACCAAAGATCGATGCATGAGAATCGGTGCCAAAAAAAAACTCCAAAGATATGAAGGATTACTACAAAAAAAAATGTTACTAATGCTATCGCATGAGTTGCGTGCATACCACTACGTCAGTCATAATTTTTTGCTTTGCCTGATTTACTGGCGGCGGTATTTCATACCAAGCTTAGTTGACTCTACGTATCTCTAATCACCGTAAAAATATTTGAAATCGAATTTCATAGTTGTGCAAAGCCAAACCAACAGGCTGTAGTAAGTTTTCCCAAGCCATGGAATGAGTGTGTACGAAATGTATTGGCTTTTGTTTTTGTTTTTCCTTCACTCAATTCCCGATTACTGCTCTGTATTTCAGTACAAGTTTAGTTGGCTCTAATTACGATTATCACACATAATATAACAGTACACAAGAGAATACTTCATCTCTAATCATTTAACAAGGCGTTATCGACCTCCAACTTACTCGGGACGCATGCACCGTTTCCCCTTTTGCTTCATTAGTTAACATATATTCCTAAAATTAACCCGAAGTGGTCTTCGTAATTACTACTCAAATTGATTACACTCATACTAACAAGGATCAAATAAAACGGACAAAAAATGAAACACGTTCATACAGTCTCAGTTGTAAGTGGAAATACAAAATAAATGAACAGAAACATAGCCACTAAATTTAATTCATTGAATAAATTAAAAATGTGCTAAAATCTACGGACAGATAGTCCGTTGTTTCACCAGCAAGAAAAATAAAGAAAGAAATTATATTTTAATGAAAATTATTTTTTTTCTGTACTGTATAACAAGCAACATAATTTATTTTCTACATTCCCATCCTAATAAATAAATCATAAATATCCTAACCCCAAAATTCCATGTAATCTTTTAACTCAATGCCCAAAACAAAACACATTTTCAGACTTTCCTACCTCCTCCAACAAGAACAACAACAAATTAGTTTGCAGGCTTACTCCCTGAGTAAGGGAAAATATTTAGAATACGATTTTCATGTAGGCAAGGCAAAACCCTGCACGCTGTGGCAAGTTGGCCGACGTCAGGGAATTACTGCAAACGTACCACGTTGCCATTTCTCACGGTTTTAATTTACTTGGACTTCTTTGCATCCGTCTGGTCTGCATGTTTGGGTCAAGGACTTGTAACTTAGTTTTCGACTTTTCCTTTCGTCTGATGGACTTGAAGTTTTCCATGGTTACTTGATTACGGTGACATTTCAACCTCATATGATCAGGAGGTCAGCAGTGACCTCTAGTGACCCTACAGTGACCTCTCCCTTGTATATCAGGATTTGTATGAAACTCTCCAGATTTTTCATACTTCTTTGACTCGGTAGAATTAGTTAATAATGCTACGATTATTTTTCAAGGCTCCTTCGGCTCGACGGATATCACGTTCAGTTTCATTAGTTACACTCATAAATCGGTTACAATTTCTGTCAAAACTGAAAAGTATAAAATAATAAAAATTGTAATTCTTTTTAACACTAAAAAGTAAAAAATATTTTTTGAGAACACACCAGGATATTATTATAACTAATCATGTCTGCAAAAATAAAAAGCGTGGGCGTCAAACTTGGAAGGAAATGCCACAAGAAAAGAAACAGCCTTCTTTTATTCTTGGAGCATCTTCTTCCATTGTTTGGCGACCATGTTTTTAATTTTGTAGACATTATTTTACTGTAACAATACCCTGGCATTGCTAAAGAATAATTTTTTAATTTCAGGCCTTTAGCAAAAGAGTGTTTTAGAATTTTTTTTTGCTTGATTTGCTTGTTAATTTCTATTTTCAGTACAAGTTTACTTGATTTTAAGTATGATTATAACACATTTTATAACAGTACACAAGAAGATATTTTATCACAGTTGATATTTCATTTCATTTGCTTTCAATCTCTCATCTCTCTCTCGTCTCTCTCCTCATCTCTCTCTCTCTTCTTCTCTCTCTCTCTCTCATCTTCTGGTCTGAAGAATAAAAAATGAGAAAATAACAGTAAAGATTATAAACAAAAATGCTGTAGCTAAAATATAGATAAAAAAGTAGGTCCTACACTTCGTGCAAACGGTGGCCAGCAACCATAAAAACACAAAACAGGAAAAAAAAGTCACAATTTTTGGCTAAAAAATTTCACTGAAAAAAAGTCAAATTAAATTATGGTGGTGGGGAATAAAAGGTACAGGGGAAAAATTCCCAAATTTTTCTCGTTATAATATATAGACAGTGTTTTTGTTTATTGTTTTATTTGTTCGTTTGTTTTGTATGGTGTTTTAACGTTGCACGAAACAGTGGTTATTCAGCAACGGGACCAACGACTTTACGTGACTTCCGAACCACGTCGAGAGTGAACTTCTATCACCAGAAATACACATCTCTAACCCCTCAGTGAAATGCCTGAGAATCGACCATACCGATCATGCCACTGAGGCGATCGTGTTTGCTTTTACGGTTATCGCCGCACAGGTGGATACAAACCAGATTAAAAATATTATCCCGTAATTCAGTTTAACCAGACCACTGACTGATGAACAGCTCTCCTAGGGCTCGTCCGAAGGATTAGATTTTTTACGTGGCTAGGAACCAACTGGTTACTTAGCAACGCAACCTACAGTTTATTTGTTATCCAACCACCTTATATCGAAAATTCATTTATAATCCAAAAAATAAATTCCTCTGATTCCGCACTGGCACCAGCAGGGAGCGAAGCCGGGTTTTACCAGATTGCAGTCGAGTACGCAACCCGCTCGTCCAGTGTGGAACTTAGGTGTCCGGACTTATATTAAATACACCGCAAAGGTGGATACATACTTATTAAAAAAAATTCCCCAACGGACTTGTACTAACACGCCGCGGTGGATACATACCGGGTTGTTTTTTAAAAACCATTGGCGTCAGTAACTGAGAAAGATTAATGTGACATGGTGACTTTTTTTTTTTCACCTGGATTCGTTGTAAACATGCCTCGGTGCTATTCTTTCTGAGTGTGTTTGTGTGTGTGGTGTACATATCCTTTAATAAAATGTAAATTACTATACATTGCATGCCCAACCCCTCCCAACCATAGCAACTGCTGTCCAACTCTCCACCTTCCAAGCAAAGCACTTCTGTCTTTCTCTACCTAACTTATTGGCCCCACCGCTCCATCGACGCTCCCATTCTAACTGAAAGCAGGGCGTGCTTGCGGCGCGCAAAACTCCGTGAGTCATTCCAATTCTTCATCAGGGACCATTAAGGGAAGTAGCCGACCATGTTTCAAAGTCATGAAGGTATTTCAAACCATGGAAATTTATAACTCGGATGTTTATTCCTTTAAGCTCTACCGAAAAGATAGACAAAGAAGTAAGCCACGTAAATAATAATCAATACTTTTCAATTGAATAAAAAATAAAAAACACTATTATTGAAGATAGGAAGGCACATTATTAGTTGATGAAAATGTACTTGAAACATTAATCTCCAGGCAGCCAATATATTGGGAAGGAAGGAACAAGGTACTCATTCGATCGGAGGACCTTCTTTGAAACACTGACTGCAACTGCCAGATCTTCAGTGGGAGTAGGTATACTACTTTGCAGCGACTCTCCATTTAAGATAACAGGCAAATTTACGTCGGCGATCTTTTTATTATTTCCTTCCAGTGGGATTCTTACATTCTATTACTATTATTATTGTTATTCAAAAGATGGACCCTATTCACGTGGAACAAACCCACAGGGACCATTGACTCGAAATTCAAGCTTCCAAAGGAATCGGTGTTCAATGGAAAGAGGAAACAGAAGGTAATTTGGAATACAGAAAGACATCAGTTATTTAAAGAGAAAAAAATCAATGAATAAATTAATAAATAAATGAAAATCGATAAATGGAAAGTAAATGGTAAAATACAAGGAAATTACTTTGGGGTAATAATGCATTGTTTCTTTGCTGGAACTTTGGTGGTTTCAGTTGCACAATATCCCTCAGGGAGACTGTTTGCAGTTGACGGTGTGAGGAATGAAGAACCACCAGAACTAAGAAGTTCACCAGAGAGCAAATTCACAGCACATAGGAGCTAATGGCTAGTGGGAAAGGGGGGAGATCTCCAAAAAACATGGCAGAGTCTAAGAGATAGGAATGAGTGAGTTTAGAATCGAAACGCAGAGCTTGGCAGTAGTGATCAAGAGAGTCGTGACAGTATGAGGAAGATTGGATGCCAGAGATTGGAAATATGACAGACAATGCGAGGCTGCACGATTTCCTCCGATCTAGAGGAGCAAGAGACTCAATGGTATTGTGTGTGTGTGTGTGTGTGTGTGTGTGTGTGTGTGTGTGTGTGTGTGTGTACGTTGCATGGAACCAGTGGTTATTCAGCAACGGACCAACGGCTTTACGTGACTTCCGAACCACGTCCATGGATGGATTATGGAATGTAGGGAATAGCCCAAGCGCTGGGACCTATAAGATCATTCAGCGCTGAAATAAAAGTATGGCTAGATGGAAAATGAGAAATGAAAGGAAAATGATAAACTGATGACAATCTGCTCTTGAACAGGACTGTACATCAGCAAAGGCCATTTTACTCTCCCCCCCAGCATTCCGATCATCCAAAGTTATGAAAGATGGTTTTGGCCAGGGGTCCCGAACCACGTCCAGGGTGAACTTCTATCACCAGAAATACACATCTCTCACACCTCAATGGAATGTCCGAGAGTCGAAACTCGCGAACCTTCGTGTGGTCGACTCAAGACCATACCGATCACGCCACTGAGGCGCTCTCATGGTATAGTCTGTGATTCCCATTTCTTCATTATACGAAGTATTCCCTCGTGGGACGAGGTTGAACGCTTCAAAAACGAAATTGAGAGGTTATACATTTTTCAGTTATGAGTTGAATATAAAATTTTGGCCAAAGGCCAGCACTGGGGACCTATGAGGTCATTCAGCGCTGAAATGGAAATTGACAGTAAAGGTTGAAAGGTATACAAGAGACCTTACCTTACAGACCTTACACCTTGTTCGGGTTGCCCCAGTCCCTCAGTGTGAGGCACCTCTAATGTCTGACCAGAGAGTTGCTAGTACATCTTCCGGTATATTTATTTTTGCATCTTCCAATCTTGGATGGTCTGGGATGCAGTTTAGATATTTGTCGAGCTTATTCTTAAACACATCTACGCTCACTCCTGATATATTTCCTCAGATGAGCTGGCAACGCATTGAATAGGACGCTGCATTATCGATTGCTGGTGCGTAGTTGGATTAATGTCCTGTGTGCTTTCCTTATTTTTCCTGGTATAGTTTTGGGGCACTATTAATCTACCTCTGCTTGCTCGTTTCTGATATTTTTAGTTCCATGATATTTTCTGCTATTCCTTCTATCTGTTTCCATGCCTGAATTATCATGTAGCGTTCTCTTCTCCTTTCTAGACTATATAATTTTAAGAATTTGTAGTCTTTCCCAGTAGTCCTAGGTCCTTAACTTCTTCTATTCTAGCTGTAAAGGACCCTTTGTACACTCTCTATTTGTGCAATATCCTTTTGATAGTGTGGGTACCCATATCATATTGCAATATTCAAGTGGACTACGAACATATGTTTTATAAGCATAATCATGTGTTCAGCTTTTCTTGTTTTGAAGTGCCGTAACAACATTCCCATTTTGCTTACATTTTGCCAACAGAGTTGCTATTTGATCATTGCATAACATGTTCCTATTCATCATCACACCAAGGTCTTTAACTGCTTCCTTATTGTGATGGTCTCATTATTAGGTCCCTTATATGCATATAGCTTTCTTTCTCTGTCTCCATAATTTATTGATTCAAATTTATCAGAGTTAAATACCATCCTATTTACCTCTGCCCAATCATATTACTTTGTTAGGTCTCTGTAGAGCGTTCCTATCTTCATCACAAGTAATTTCTCTACTTATTCTTGTGTCATCTGCGAAACTACTCACTACCGAATCCTTAAACATTATTGTCTATGTCTTCAATCATAATAACAAACAGTATTGCAGCTAACACCGTACCTTGCGGCACACCGGATATTACCTTGGCTTCATCCGATTCTCGTCGTTTGCAATAACTATCTGTTTTCTGGTTGTGTAAAAATTCTTTTAAACCATTTTCCTACTTTATCCACGATATTGTGTTCTCTAATTTTCTTCGCTAATATAATTATGGTTCTACTTTATCAAAAGCTTGTGGCAAAGTCTAAATAAACCACATCTGTTTCATTTCCGCTTTCATATTTTTGAATATGTTTCTCACGGTGGACTAACAGTTGGGTTTGTGTACTTTTTCCGGGTACGAAACCATGTTGTCCTTTATTAAACAAATTATTTTTATTAAATGATTCATAATATTTTTTTCACATTACCCTTTCATACACTTTCATATATGTGATGTTAGACTCACAGGCCTATATTCTTGCCTCTAGTCTTGATCCACTTTTGAAAGTAGGGGTAATATATGCTAATTTGTGCTCATCATATATCTTGCCTGTATCTTACACTTTGTGTCTTAATAATATTGCAAGTGGCTTTGCGATAGAATGAACTACTTTTCTTTAACAAAATAGCAGGAACCATCAGGCCCTGCAGCAGCTCCATTTTTAATTTCATTAATAGCCTGCACAATATCAGCTTCATTAATATCTATGTCAGCTAAATATTCACTATTTTCATCCCTTAATTCTATATCATTATCTTCATTATCTATTCTAGGGGTGAATTCTCTCTTATATCGTTCTGCCAGTATGTTGCAAATTTCCTTTTTTTCATTCGTTAATCTCCCTTCAATTCTCAGAGCCTATTTCTATTCTTCTTTTGTTTATTCATCTTCTTCGCATATGAGTATAATAGTTTGGGGTTTTGCTTGATATTTAATAGGGTTTTTTCTTCCAAGTCCGTTTTTCATTTTCTTTTGATTGTATAATCTTTTGTTGTCTGTTTTCTATCTTACTTTTTAGTTCTATAACTTTCCATGCATTTTTTTCTTTTGCAAGACCTTTTTTCCACTTTCTGATTTTCTGGAACAAGATCCTACTGTCTCTTGGTATGCATGAATGATGTTTACTTTTCTTCTTCGGTATATATTTTTTCCACTATTTTCTCCAATATTTTATATAATATCTCCGTATTTACCCTTATGTCATCACTTACGAAAATGTTATCCCAATCTTTGTTTAATTCTCATTAATTTCTGACCATTTTATATTTTACTGTAGAAGTTGTATTTTCCATATCCTTCCCACTTTTTCATTTCTTGCTTATCTCTATTTTCACTTGCTTTGGAATGAACTGTTAATTCTATGACATTATGGTCTGAAATACTCGCATTATAAACTATTATTTCTTTAACATAATTCATCTCGTTCACAAATACTAGGTCTAAAGTATTTTCCTTTCTTGTTGGCAGGTGATTTATTTGTTGAATGTTGTATTCTAGTAGCATATCTATAGCTTTTCAAATTGCCTCTTATCTTCTGCACTAACTATTACTCTCTTTTTTATATGTATAAGTACAACCACAATCTCCGATTCGTTCTTTTTCCATTCTACGAAAGGAAAGTTGAAGTCACAGATAGGAGAATAGTCCAGTCCTTGTGATTTCTACATATATATCATCCAATTTTTCAATTATTAAGTCAAACTCTTTAGTATTAGGGGGTCTATATATTACTATGTTCATCAATTTTTTCAGATTCCAAAATTCTACCGCATATCACCTAGTTTTTTCACGATTCAAATTTCTAATTCTAACCGGCTTATTAGGTTCACATTCTGAGTTACTATATTTCTCATATATTTTTCCTTGTTTTTTGTCTTTCCCATATATTGCGGTTCCCCCTTGATTCCTATTTTTTTTTCTATCTGATCTATAAGTTTGGAACCCTTTTATTTGATCATCATTCCCAGTCTCTTGGGAATACCAGGTTTCACTTATATTCATATCTATTTTCTTTTCATTTTGGGTTAGTTCTTCTAAGTACTCTATTTTTTCTTTTTGAGTTACTCGTAACTAAACCCTGCGCATTCATCACTATGATGGTTTGCGTGTTTTCTCCTTCATTTAATACTGGTAGTAATAAGGATTTTCCCATGTCTCTTTCCTGTTTCTGGTATGTTGTTCTTTTTTCATTTCCAGAAATTCTGACATTAAAAAATAAATCCAACTTTTCCATAATATTTGATCTTCCTTCATCATAATTATTCATTTTTGTGTCTGAATCTGCAACATTTTCCCTCCGTTTCTGCAATATCCTCTTTGCATAATAAATACAGTTATTATCTCTTGAGTAGAATTTCGGAGCTGATGCTTTGAAATTTTTTGCTGGACACCTCTGCATATCTCATTGGTGGTTTGCTTTTCTCTTTTACCTGATATTCTTGATTTCTCTCTTTTATTTGTTTCTTTCTTATTTTGGAATTTTATTACTTGGTGGTTATTTATTTGATTATGATTCAATGGCTACAGGGTGCATATATTTGCATTTTTTGTCGAACTTACATCCTTTTCCTTCTTTTAGGTTTTACATATTTTTGGATGCAGATCTCTGCAATCATCCCCATATCCATCTAAGTATGCACATTTACCATATATTTCATAGTTTTGACATATCTTAGGATGTTGTAGTAACATCTTTCTCCAAATCTGCAATTCCCTCTTTTCAAAAGGTTGCAGATTTTGTCCTTTCTTGTCTATTTTTTCCTCTTTCCCGTCATTGTATAGATCTGGGTAGAGCCTCTTCGGGATTTGCTTTTCTGTTGTCATATCGTAATTTATTCTTTCGTAGGTAAGCTGCTTTATTGCCTCATATGTAGTATCAATGAGTATCTCTGATCCATACTTTTTATCTTGTTCTTTGTTTTCCTTTTATTTTTTTTTCTGTCATTTCATTTTTGTTTACTTCTCTTCCGTTTTCCTCTTCTTCTTTTTCTTCTTCTTCTTCTCCTCCTCTTCTTCTTCATCCTCAACTATTTGTACATTCAATCTTGATTTAATAACATTGTCTATCCATGATAGACATGTTGAACAAAAAAATTCTTGTATCTTTTCTCAAATCTTGCATTACCTCAGCACACTGTGGATGGGTCGGAATGTTGCATGCAGCACATTTTCTGATTAGGTTTTGTGGATTGACTATGCTATACCAAAACCTTACACAGTTTGCATGCTTTTGGCATTCTTTTTCCTAATGCATCAATTAGGATATTCACAAGATTCACCTTATCCATTTTCTTTGTCGGAATATGTTGGTTTATGATATTTTCTTTATGAGTCTCTTGACCACTTGGATTTTATTTGGAACTTCTTCAATTATTTTCAAGATGTTTTCATTAGATTTGTTCCAGTTTGAAGGATTATATCCTTCTAATATATCTATGAATGCTTTTGTATCGTTTTTGGTTAGGATGTTGCTGATTTTCATAGATGAGAAATGCCAGTTCCCTTCCTGCTACCTCATCGTATTGCGAATCTGCTAAACACGCCAAATTACGCCACCTCTTCCCGCAGTTGGAAACTTACTGCCCATCTTGTTCTGATTTATAGTATTACACTTGATAAACTAACTTAGAAGACGCTTTATCCTACTATTTTCACACTAATCTTATCACCGATAGTTCACGAACACTTCTAGATATTTCTCAAATTCTAGTCGTATGTTAAACTTGTGATATCTGTTGATTATTGTGACTTCACGCGGTTGCACTATGAATCAAGTGTTAGGAGAGGGTGGAAAGCAAGATGAAGAAAAAGAATATGAAGGAGGTACAGTACAGAAACGAAAGTGGTTGCAGCTAGGGGCTGAAGGCACGCCGCAAAGAACCTTAAGTCATGCCTACAGTGCACTGCATGAGATGCACTAAAGGCACTAACCCCCTACGAGGATTTTTCATAATAAGGTATTAGCTGTACTTTATCTACACAATTACTATCATTCAGATTTTCCTATACCTCTCTCTCCACTAAACCGATTCGTTTGCCAAACTCTGTTCACGATGGAACAGCCAGGGTTTGAGATCTGACGAAAAAGGTTTTTATATATCAATTTAAGTAATTAACGATAATTTATTTTCAGAGTTACTAACACTAGTCGCCAGGGGCTCTCCTTTGCTGTGCCAGGAGCACTGCAAAAAAACTCCCCTAGCTCAAGACAAAAAACTGACTGACGAGCAAAAAACTCCCCTAGCTCAAGCCAAAAGGAAACTGACTGATGAACAAAAACTCCCCTACCTCAAGACAAACTGACTGATGAGCAAAAAACTCCCCCCATTAGCTCAAGACAAAACTGACTGACGAGCAAAAACTCCCCTGCCTCAAGACAAAAACTGACTAAAAAACAAGCAAAAACTCCTCTAGCTCAAGACCAAACTGACTGATGAGTAAAAACTCCCCTAGCTCAAGACAAACGGACTGACGAGCAAAACTCCCCTAGCTCAGACAAACTGACTGATGTAGGCAAAAACTCCTCTAGCTCAAGACAAACTGACTGATGAGCAAAACTCCTCTAGTCAAGACAAAACTGGACTGATGAGCAAAAACTCCCCTAGCTCAAGGGACAAACTGACTGACAAGCGCCAAAAAAAAAATCCTCTACCTCAAGACAAACTGACTGACAAGCAAAAACTCCATCTAGCTCAAGACAAACTGACTGATGCAAACACTCTAGCTAAGACAAACTGACTGACGAGCAAAAAAACTCCTCTAGCTCAAGACAAACTGGACTGACGCCGCAGCTCCCCTTAAAAACCTCAAGAAAACAAACCGACTGCGAGGAAAAAACTCTACCTCCAGAACAACTGACGGAAAAACTAGAAAACTCCCCTACCTCCCCCAAGAACAAAACTGTCTGACAAGTAAAAACTCCTCTAGCTCAAGACAAACTGACTGACGAGCAAACTCTTTATGACTTAAGACAGACTGACTGATGAGCAAAACTCCTCTAGCTCAAGACAGACTGACTGATGAGCAAAACTCCTTTAGCTCAAGACGACCTGACTGATGAGCAAAAACTCCTTTAGAAGACAGACTGACTGTGAGCAAAATCCTTTAGCTCAAGACAGACTGACTGATGAGCAAAAAGCCTTTAGCTCACCATGACAGAAAAAACGCTCAAGAGATGACTGCTAGCAAAAACTCCTTTAGCTCAGACAGACTGACTGATGAGCAAAAACTCCGTTTAGCTCAGAGAGACTGACTGATGAGCAAAAACTCCTCTGGCTCAAGACAAACTGACTGATGAGCAAAAACTCCTCTAGCTCAAGTCGAACTGACTGATGAGCAAAAAACTCCTCTAGCTCAAGACAAACTGACTGATGAGCAAAAACTCCTCTAGTTCAAGACAAACTGACTGATGAGTTCAAAACAAACTCCCCTAGCTCAGACAAACTGACTGACGAACTGATGATGATTCTTGGCATCCTCCTCTGTGGCTTCATGGAAGCCATGACCATGGTCTCAGCACAAGGAAACTTGGGCGTACTACCTGCTCCCTGATGAACGAAGGCCCTCATAGCCAGCTATAAATCTAACTTGCACCACCTGCAACTCAACTCATCCACTCTCAGTTCCATCCAAGCCAACAACCTACTCCTCCTTCTTGGTGCTCTTCTGAGGCGTGGAGAGCAAAGGCTGTCGGGTTTGCAACCGGAGTTAAGTATATATCTCGGCTTCTGCGAACCTCCCGTATCCTTCCTCATCTCAAAACAAAATGTTTCGATCACTTTCCCACTTGCAGTACATGGATGAATGGTGTAATCATAGACTTGTTTGTCCGTTGATCGAAAAGCTAGTCTTCAGAGATTTGAACTCTCCTGCTGTGGCCCCATGGCAGTACACTTTAGTTATTCATTGTATACATGTTACAATAAGACTGTGAAACCAGCGATTTCACGATATCCATGAAGTTTTCAGGCAATTCGTGAAATCACCAATTCACTTGGGACATTTGATCCCCGAGTGGCTAGTACTAAATACGGCTAAAACGGTGTAGTAGATGAATCACTATTTCGCTGTGTTTAGTACTCGCCCCTCGGGGATCAATGTCCAAGTGAATTGGTGATATCATTAATGCCCTCAAAATTTCAGAGATTTTCTGAAATCCCTGCTTTCACAATCTTATTGTAATATGAATATATAGTTTACTCATTACTATATACCGTAAATACACATACCAAGATTGATTGTGTTTTTTTCCTTAACGTTTTCTAGTTCAGATTCAAGTTGAATTTTCATGGATACTTGTCTTTAGACTTACCTTGATCTGTAATAGCTGTTTTTTTAAATTTAATTATTCCAGTGGCAGTTTACGTTTAAAAGCAAAATTATGACAAAACTCCCTTTTCCCTTTGATGATTTGTAGATGTTGGCGTAGATCTCAGGCCACTAAAGTTTCACATGAAAATTCAAAAATCCCCTGATTTAGGTTACGACTCACAATGCAGGTATCTCGATCACTATGGGAGAGAACTGGAACAAAAGCATAGAGTCAACCGCCCAATGAACAGAAGCAACTGAAGAACAGATGTTGAACTGCTGAATCAATGTCAGTTACTGCCAACTGCAATCACAGTTTCGAAATCATCTAGGACTACACATCTCTGATCAACCGATAGTTCTGGTACTGTTTTGCAAAGCACCACAGGCCTCAATGATGCAACATATGTTCTTTTCTGATCAGCAAGAAAGGAATTTTGATAAGAATACTCAGAGGTGATCTCTTGCTTTCAGTGACAACGGGAGCATCAAGTGAATGTCTTTAACCTTCTCATCTTCCATTTTAGTATATAATTATAATCATAAAGATTCCAAGGACAAAATTGCAAAATTACTTTACTGTACCATTCGCACATCATTCAAACCACACTCCTAAATTTCGTCCGCTAACAAACCAAAAGAAGTGCAAGAATCGAGAATGTTGCTCCTTTCAATATCTACAATAACCATATTTGTTAGTGACTTACAGATGGCACTTGCTTCTTTGCTCAATCCTGGAAGCGCAATTATGAGTGACGTTGCTATTTATCAGCCGATAGTCTTCCCGACAGACGACTCTGTTGAGGAAGTTGCACGTAACAAGCCTGCAACTGGTACAACACCATATAGTTCGCCGTAAGTTTGTTACCCTTTCATCTTGCATGTTAGCATGATTAATTCTTTCATTCTTTGGCCCAATGGAATCTAGCTGGAAGTGTCTGATATATCTGGCACTTCATTGCATGGCAAAACAAGTCTGATACTTTGTGAATTTAGGACTAATAACAATTTGGTAGAGTGAAGCACGCCACAAAAAGGATGAAGAGTTATTGTCTTGCTAGTAAAGATATTCTTAGAAAGAGGCTCAAAACCATCGCATAGCCAGCTTTCCAAACTACACCAATTTGTTTATAAAACGTGAATAAACTACAAATAAAAGTGAGTCTTTGAAGTTCGTAACACCAGAATTATTTGTGTAAAATAATTTAATTTAATGTTGACTAATCCTGAAACCTAATTTTTCAAAATAACCTACATGAAATTAGTACCTTTAGTTTTCATTTGAATCCAGATATGGTCCTGGAAAGGCAGTCGATGGTGTCCCAAGTGATGAAAGTATGTACATCTCGAGTTTGGCTGTCAGGCCATGGTGGCAGGTGGATCTCCTGGAAGAAGAGGCGGATTTACCAAATCCAGATCTATCCTAGGCAACATGCTCATATTACATGAGGTTTCACAATAATTGAGGTATGACATAGTGTTGCAACCGAGTTCTTGCTGAATTTTTTCATAACCGTGATTTTCACTAAATCAAAATCAGTGTTTCTCTTCCGTTAATTTTTGATTTTAGAGTTGTTATTTGTTGCTTTTGATTAAGCTGGCATTACGACCGCACGGACTCTTGCTCATAGAGCACTGGTAAGTCATTTAGGATAGAAGTGAAAAAATTAAAGGATATGATCGTGATTTTCTTTATTGTGATTTATGATCGTGGCAGTGAAGTGGTACGAAATGAAATGTCAACAGTCAGTTTACAAACCTCTTTGACCCTGAGGCAACCAGTCAGTAGGAGAGAAAGAGCGATGGTAGCGATTCCTGTAAGTGGAAGATAGTAAGGAAAAGTGAAATATTTATCGTCTGACACAACATATGGGAGATTTCATATCATATTAACTTCACTTTTTAAAACAAATAAAAAATAAATAAGTTTTCAAATAAAGCTTTCATGAAAATGCAATAAAAAGTGGAAAATAAACTTTTGAGCACACCAGGATTTTCTAACAATCAATCATGTCTAAAAAAAAAAAAAAAAAAAAAAAACAAAAAAAAAAAAAAAAAAAACGTGAGGGGCCAAACATGGAAGGAAACGGTACAAGAAAAGAAATATGTTATTTATCTCATGTAGTATTTACTGAAATGTTTAGCGGCAATATTTTCATTTTTGTAGACATCGTAAAAAACCCTGGTGTTTCTAAAAAATTATTTTTCACTTTTTAGTGCATTTTCATAAAAGCTTTTTTTAAAGTTATATCTTTTATGTTTATACATTTTAGTTTTGAAAGAAACTGTAACCGATTTATGATGCAGTTAACGAAATTCAAATTGTGTCGAGGCAAAGAAGGTTACTGACCAAGTCAAAGAACTTGTGAAAATCCGGAGAGTTTCGTCCAAATCCTCAGATACTGGGAGAGGTCACTGTATGGTAACTAGAGGTCACTGCTGACCTACTGATTGAGTTGAGGTTGTATTGCCCCTGGGGTTGAATAACCATGAAAAATTTCCAGTCAACCAGACGAATGGATCAGAGCCAAAAACCTGAGACACTGGGAGAGGTCCACTGCATGGTCACTAAAGGTCACCGCTGACCTAATGACCACGTAAGTTGTATTGCACCTGGAGCTAGTAACCATGAAAACTTTCAAGTTTACCGGACGAAGGGATCAGGTCCAATATCTCAGTTACTGGGAGAGGTCTCTGTAGGGTCACTAGAGGTCATTGCTGACCTACTGATCACGTGAGTTGTATTGCAAAATTTCAAGTCCATTGGACGAAGGGATCAGGTCTAAAACAAAGATACTGGGGAGGTCACTGTAAGTCACTAGAGGTCACTGCTGACCTACTGATTACGTGAGGTTGTATTGCCCCCGGGGCTGAGTAACCATGAAAAATTTCAAGTTCATTGAACAGAGGGATCAGGTCGAAAATTGAGTTATAGGATCTGACTAAGCAAACAAAACAAACGAAGCAAGCTAGATAAAAGCTTAAAAAGTAAAGAAATAAGCAATGATTTTTTACGTAGTAGGGATCGATAAAGAAGGAAAAATTTATTTAGTTCTAGAAAAAAAAAATTCCCACAGACACTGAGAGGAAGATGTGTGGCTGTGTTTGTCTCTTAAGGACAACTGTGTCCTGTCAGAATAATTAATGACACTTGACCGGTATTAGCCCCACTATCCTGGACTATAAAATATCAGAGCATAATTTTGTTTTTGTTTCCCGTCAGCCAGCAGTAACAAGCAGAGGTAACAGCTTAAGTGAAAGATAGAGCAATAGCTTAAAATTTCTATAGTGAGACATGAGGCGACTGAAAAAGGGGAAAGGAAAGGTTTTAGTGGAAAAAAAACAGGATGGTTTCCAATCAAATGATTAACTAATGTCAGAGTAATTATCAGTGGTTCATGTCAGAGAGAGAAATGACATATTGGTCATAGATTTCATAGATGAGACTGCACAATAACTCTAAATAATTTTCATGTTTTTTTCTTGACATGTTAATGGATATATAGGACCTCATTGAGGTCTATGTAGTGAGAGCAACTTTAGCTGATCATTTTTCTGGGTGAAAATGCAAGCTTGAGGTTTGGGTTCGATGATAAGGTTGGGAGTAGGTTTGAGGAAGAAGAGAACAGGATTGAGGTTTCAGGCTTAGGGGTAGATTGAGGGGTAATGGGTGTTGACTGCTCAATTTGAGTCCCTTTCTCTTGGCACAAAACAGGTGCTGCTTCCACCACTTGTTTGGTTGTTCCCACCCGTGGCTCTAGGGGTGTTGGTCTGGGTGCAGGTGCTGCTACAGGAGGTGGTCTTGACAGGTTGGTTCTTGCTTTTAACTCTGTAATGTGGGATAATCGGGTACTGTGTTGTTTGATCTTTGAACTACGCATGATGACATTCAGAACAGTTGGAGTATTAGGGTGCTGTAGGTTCCCCTTTTTTCAGTATCTCAGGACAACTTTATTTCATGCTTCTTGCTACAAATAGAGTGGATTACAGGACCTCTGCAACAGTCCTGATGATGACCATAACACTGGCATCTGTAGCACCTGAGAAGCTAGTGCGTGTATTCCTCTGTGAGGGAAGTATCCACATATTCTAAGGCTCGTGACAGATCCTCTAAAGGTTGTTTGTTTGTTTTGTATGGTGTTTTTCACGTTGCATGGAACCAGTGGTTATTCAGCAACGGGACCAACAGCTTTACGTGACTTCAAACCACGTCGAGAGTGAACTTCTATCACCAGAAATACACATCTCTCACTCCTCAATGGAATGGCCGAGAATCGAACCCGCGACCACCGAGGTGAGAAGCAAAAGCCAAACCAACCACGCCACTGAGGCGCTATCCTCTGAAGGTGGCAAGGATCTTCCGTGTAGATGCTTTGTATTTGGTGAAGTACCTCTCGGCATTCACAATATGAGGGAGCTCCAGAAGAGGGCCAAATGAAGCTCTATTGGGTAGTTAGTACTGATGATAGCCTTGTTTAGCTCCTCATTAGGATTCAGTAACTGAAAGCAGGGATGGTATTCTGGAGGTCGCATGTAGAACAGTCTTTTGTAGTGATGGTGAAGTCTCCTCTGTGATATGGCAGAGCAGAGATGTTGATACCCGAGTTATACTTCTGAGAGCCCCTACCATAGCGTACGAGGCCCATCCTTCGGCAGGAAGCACTTGAAACTTCGGCAAGGAAGGGTACTCATTTGGGTCAGAGACTGCAGGAGGTAGGGGTTATGGCGAAGGGGGTGGGATGAGGAGGAAGAGGAGGAAGACAAGGGTCCAAGGACGTTGCAGGACTAAGAGGAGGCAGCAGGATGAAGGGGAAGATTGGGTGGGACAGTTGTTCAGGTGTTGCCTGGTTACTACAGGCGGTCGTTTCTTCTTATGTTGAATCATGGTATCCACACTCTCACAACGATAACACTTCTAACCGTCGAGGATAATACTAATAATAATAAAAACAGCTACTAAGGGAGAGTGATAATGCCGTGAAACTACCAAATAGGATAGGATTACCACTAACCAGTTGGGGGTCTTAATTACATAAAACAGGATTTAAGAGTTCACTTTCTCCTGTTTTCATGAATCTTATAAGCTTGCTTGTTTATGGGGGTGTTCACTTCCTTCAATTTTAAGCCCATCTTTTATCTTCCCTTTACTATTTTTTGTACCATTAGTAAAACTCTGCACCAAGTAGTCACCAATTTGTCCATTTTCATGATAAGTTGAAATAACGCAATATTTTTTGCATAAATCAGGTGATCTAGACCATGGGTGAGTTCAATTTTTTTTATTGCAGTGGTATAGAGGAAAGTTTCCAACTATTTGGTTCAAAATTTAGCGAAAAAAAATTCACACACAAAAGGGCTACTGTAACTATGAGTTGACCTAATCCTGGGTCAGTCCAAGCTTTAGCTTCTGATTAGCTATATAGCAGTGTGCTGCTAGGTACTAACGTTTTGAGTAGCTTATACAGAAGTATGTTGGCTCCACTGATAACAGAGCACAGAGGAATACCAAGGGTCTGCTTTACAGGGGTCATACAATGTTCAGGCAATGCGTACGGTTTTTTTTTGTAGATTTCATTCTGATCATATTCTTCCACCATGAATGTATGAATACTGATAATAACAATAAATTTTGTTCATTTATTTCCATGATTTGGCACCGTCTTGTTTCTAATCTATTCTGTGTCTTGTTCCATATGGAAGTGTGCATATTAAATACCCAGTAAAAGTAATATATTTCATAAGTTTTTCCAATTTGTCAAAAAAACTCCTTATAACTTCAGGTTCGAATTGGGACAACATACGTAGGTAGTGGGAATCTCTCCTCTTACAGCCTCTTATGCAGCTATACAAAGACTTACACCTTAGTGGAAGGCTTTCTGTTGTGCTCAAGATATGAGGGCGTTGTTGGAAGGTACATCAGTGTTCAGATAACAGCTGCGGCCAGCGAATATCTACAAATCGTCGAAGTCAACATATTGCCTACATACGAGTGCTTTATTCCCTAATCCTGAAAACTGATATGACAGTACATTTCCTTTTAAGAAAACTGACCAGAGATATTACAAACTGTAAAACTAATGTGCATCTTCTGACATTCTATAACCCAACAGTAATTAATTCATCTTGTGGTAATGTTGTTAGGAGGACTGAATAACAAATGCAATCATATCCTGGGTCTTCTTAATCTTTTTCTGGCTGACAAGGTACTCTATGCTAGCACTCTTTAAACTGCTGCCCAGTTCATTCTTTCTTATTACCTATGGGGAAGGAGCAAGAAAATGTGAGTGAAGCCTGGTTCCAGTATCTAGCAGTGGTCCTAGGTTCTGTCCTCATTTGGGGCATTCACTATCTACCCTTCTATTAGTGGGGAGAACAGTCTTTATTCTTTGCAGGTTTAGTGTCAAGTTCATAGATGATGTTTAAGCTCTTGATTATTGCTGTCTTAAATTCACAAATAGTACTACCAAACGAGGCATTTTCAAGCATACTGTAACCAAGGCACTACATTTCAGCATAATGTGGAACCCATTACCATAATCTTCACTTTATTCTAGGTACTGCTAGAAGGCATACAAATAACTGACAGCAAATGCTTGCATTTATTGTTTAAGAACAGAGAGGGCTGCCATCATTTACTACAACAGTAAACACTAAATGTGCAAATAAAGCAATGGTACCGCACCTGCACCTAAATCACTGGCAGTGATAGCAGTAGTATTCTGTCACATTGTATTTTATTACCAACTAGAAAAGGCATGATTAGAGACCTCTACTAAATATGGCGATCACCCATTTCCGTGATGAGGCTGCATCACAAAATGGACAGTTTCTAGTCCTTGATGCTGTTCAAGGAAGTGAACTTTAATTAGATTTAAATTCTGAGTCGTCAGCTCTTCTTCCATAGGTCTGTCCCATTTGACCTCTACTTTCTATTTCTTTACATGAACTTGATTAAATTGTTAGGGGTATTTATAGGCTTAGAAGGTCGAAAGTGGTATCCATTAACAACTTCCTTTGTGTAAGGATTGACATTGAGCATTGAAAATATATTTCTATAGGTGGGACACTTTTATCTTGAGAGGGTGTTTGGTGGCACTACGTATCATCTTGGGTAGCCTCACTCACAACTCATGGCATGTCTGGACTGACAGGGAGACTGACATTAAACATAGGCTGTGATAATGCACTGGCTTGTCCTAGCCACTCTGCTGATTAACCCTAGATATGACAATCATTTCTAACAAAATATAAAAAAAAATGATCTTTTACTCATTGTTATTTAATCTTTGTTTAAGTTTTCAAATAAATAGCAGCTTTAGTTCGAATTAAATTCTATGTGGATCATGTCGGGCAACGAAAATGACTATATGAGCGCATTGATTTCTCTTAAACCAAATTATGACAGAAATTTCTAAATAGATCACCGCAAATCTCTGACAACTTGAAACGTCTCTGTCAGACATAATGTATTTTATTAAGGTCAAAACATACAGGGCATTAACATCAAACCACGTCAGGGTACAGTAATGCTAAGAATAATGCTGATTCTCAGAAAATATTCCTTAAATTGAGATCACCTAGATGTCTCCAGTCATTATTCTTTGTTAATTTCAACTATTTTTAAATCGTCAGTTTTCTATCCACAACTGCATCGGCCGTTGTGTAGTATTGTAATTTCTTTGTAAACACATTACTGCACTGATGTTTGATATGATGTAATTGATGAAACAATGGCAGTTTATGAAAATAAATCGAAAGAACAACAATAGTCTTTTACTTTTCCTTGGAGCATTACCTGTCCTACTCCCTTTGGGAATCTCACTGTTGCTAAATATCAGATTTATATGTTAATTTGAATAGCTTAAGTCTTATCACTACTTTTGTTATCTAATTTTCGCTTGTGTGACTGTACTGTCCATTGCATTATGATTGTAGTTTCTTTGTAGTAACTACCATCCTGATGACCGCCATGAGTTAACAGGAACAAAAAACCCCCTCAAGAGGTAAAATCATATATGATAACGATATCTACTTTACGAAAAATCTAGTCTATTCCTCTGTTGGGTTGAAACGTGACCGCGAAGAGAGATAGGAAGTGGTTTCGACTGTCAAATTCAAGTTCTTGTGCTTGGAATCAAAATCATACACCTACACCAAGAGTGTGGAGCACGAAGTTGGTCAAAAAAGGATAATTGTATATGTAGGCTACACTGTCACGAACTGAGGATTGCTACCTGCATTTACCTTCTGGGTAATATAAAGAGAGACAATGGAAGATAGCTATAAGAATTCTTTATCTCTACAATACTTTTTCTATTTTTTACTGTGTAGCTTCAACAATTTTGTAAAAACAAGAACTTATAAACTACATAGTACCGCGTCTATCCGAGGCAGACCACTTACACATTTAAAACGATTAAATGTTTTTTGTTGAATTCTTTGTACACATTACAATGATTAAACGAGGACCAGGCCTAAAGTCCAGTTGTTAACATACCAATGGCATCGAGTTGTTCCGGTGCTTCAAACTCTTTGTCTCTCCCCGTTAATTACTTTGCTATAATTTCCATGCTATATTCAGTTGCCTTGTCAAACAAATGGTTTATCACCCAGTGAAAGAAGTAAAGTCATTACCATCTTAAACGGTGGTTTGGTGTCTACTCTCTCGAAATTTTTAGAAATTTTCTTTGTGGTAATCTAAACTCAAGATAAGAAGTTTATTACTTAAGAAATTGTAGACGAGAAATTCA
>NC_087219.1:21528991-21556491 GCF_015104395.2 Macrobrachium nipponense
ATCATGCCTTTCTAGTTGGTAATAAAAATACATGTGACAGAATACTACTGCTATCACTGCCAGTGATTTAGGTGCAGGTGCGGTACCATTGCTTTTATTTGCACATTTAGTGTTTACTGTTGTTAATAAATGATGGCAGCCCTCTCTGTTCTTAAACAATAGATGCAAGATTTGCTGTCAGTTATTTGTATGCCTTCTAGCAGTACCTAGATTAAAGTGAAAGATTATGGTAATGGGTTCCACATTATGCTGAAATGTAGTGCCTTGGTTACAGTATGCTTAGAAATGCCTCTGTTTGGTAGTACTATTTGTGAATTTAAGACAGCAATAATCAAGAGCTTAAACATCCATTTATGAACTTGACACTAAACCTGCAAAGAATAAAGACTTCTCCCCACTAATAGAAGGGTAGATAGTGAATGCCCAAATGAGGACAGAACTTAGGACCCACTGCTAGATACTGGAACCAGGCTTCACTCACATTTTCTTGCTCCTTCCCCATAGGTAATAAGAAAGAATGAACTGGGCAGCAGTTTAAGAGTGCTAGCATAGATGTACCTTGTCAGCCAGAAAAAGATTAAGAAGACCCAGGATATGATTGCATATGTTATTCAGTCCTCCTAACAACATTACCACAAGATGAATCAATTTCTGTTGGGTATAGAATGTCAGAAGATGCATAGAAGTTTTACTGTTTGTAACATCTCTGGTCAGATTTCTTAAAGGAAATGCACTGTCATATCAGTTTTAGGATTAGGGAATTAAAGCACTCGTATTGTAGGCAAATATGTTGACTTCGACGATTTGTAGATATTCGCTGGCCGCAGCTGTTATCTGAACACTGATGTACCTTCCAACAACGCCCTCATATCTTGAGCACAACAGAAAGCCTTCCAGTAAGGTGTAAGTCTTTGTATAGCTGCATAGGAGGCTGTAAGAGGAGAGATTCCCACTACCTACGTATGTTGTCCCAATTCGAACCTGAAGTTATAAAGGAGTTTTTTGACAAATTGGGAAACTTATGAAATATATTACTTTTACTGGGTATTAATATGCACACTTCCATATGGAACAAGACATAGAATAGATTAGAAACAAGACGGTGCCTAATCATGGAAAGAAATGAACAAAATTTATTGTTATTATCAGTATTCATACATTCATGTGGAAGAATAAGATACAGAATGAAATCTACAAAAAACCGTACGCATTGCCTGAACATTGTACGACCCCTGTAAAGCAGACCCTTGGTATTCCTCTGTGCTCTGTTATCAGTGGAGCCAACATACTATTGTATAAGCTACTCAAAACGTTAGTACCTAGCAGCACACTGCTATATAGCTAATCAGAAGCTAAAGCTTGGACTGACCCAGGATTAGCTCAACTCATAGTTACAGTAGCCCTTTTGTGTGTGAACTTTTTTTTTGCTAAATTTTGCACCAAATAGTTAAAAACTTTCCTCTATACCACTGAAATAAAAAAAATTGAACTCACCCATAGTCTAGATCACCTGATTTATGCAAAAAATATTGCATTTTTTCAACTTATCCTGAAAATGGACAAATTTGTGACTACTTGGTGCAGAGTTTCACTAATGGCAGTAAAAATTAGTAAAGGGAAGATGAAAGGTGGGCTTAAAATTGAAGGAAGTGAACATCCCCATAAAACAAGCAAGCTTATAAGATTCATGAAAACATGAGAAAGCGAACTCTTAAATCCTGGTTTTATGTAATTAAGACCCCCAACTGGTTAGTGGTAATTCCTATCCTATTTTGGTAGTTTCACGGCATTATCACTCTCCCTTAGTAGCTGATTTTTTATTATTATTATCCTCAACGGTTAGAAGTGCTATCGTTGTGAGAGTGAAGTAGATACCATGACTCAACATAAGAAGAAACGACCGCCTGTGGTAGTGACCAGACAACACCTGAACAACTGTCCCACCCATCTTCCCCTTCATCCTGCTGCCTCCTCTTAGTCCTGCAACGTCCTTTGACCCTCGTCCTCCTCTTCCTCCTCACCCCACCCCTCAGCCATCACCCCTACCTCCTTCAATTTCTGAAGCAAATGAGTACCCTTCATTGCCGAAGTTTCAAGTGCTTCCTGCTGAAGGATGGACCTCGTACGCTGTGGATAGGGCCCTCAGAAGTATATCCCGGGTATCAACTTCTCTGCTCTGCCAAATCACAGAGGAGACTTCACCGTCACTACAAAAGACTGTTCTACATGCGACCTCCTGAATACCATCCCTGCTTTCCAGTTACTGAATCCTAATGAGGAGCTAAACAAGGCTATCATCAGTACTAACTACCCAATAGAGCTTCCTTTGGCCCTCTTCTGGAGCTCCCTCATATTGTGAATGCCGAGAGGTACTTCACCAAATACAAAGCATCTACACGGAAGATCCTTGCCACCTTCAGAGGATAGCGCCTCAGTGGCGTTGTTGGTTTGGCGTTTGCTTCTCACCTCGGTGGTCGCGGGTTCGATTCTCGGCCATTCCATTGAGGAGTGAGAGATGTGTATTTCTGGTGATAGAAGTTCACTCTCGACGTGGTTTGGAAGTCACGTAAAGCTGTTGGTCCCGTTGCTGAATAACCACTGGTTCCATGCAACGTGAAAACACCATACAAACAAACAAACAAACAAACCTTTAGAGGATCTGTCACGAGCCTTAGAATATGTGGATACTTCCCTCACAGAGGAATACACGCCAGAGCTTCTCAGGTGCTACAGATGCCAGTGTTATGGTCATCATCAGGACCGTTGCAGAGGCCCTGTAATCCACTCTATTTGTAGCAAGAAGTATGAAATAAAATTCTCCTGAGATACTGAAAAAAGGGGAACCTACAACACCCAAATACCCCAACTGTTCTGAACGTCATCATGTGTAGTTCAAAGATCAAACAACGCAGTATCCGCTTATCCCACATTACAGAGTTAAAAGCAAGAACCAACCTGTCAAGACCACCTCCTATAGCAGCACCAGCACCCAGACCAACACCCCTACAGCCACGGGTGGGAACAACCAAACAAGTGGTGGAAGCAGCACCTGTTTTGTGCCACGAGAAAGGGACTCAAATTGAGCAGTCAACACCCACTACCCCTCAATCTACCCCTAAGCCTGAAACTCAAGTCTGTTCTCTTCTTCCTCAACCTACTCCCAACCTTATCATCGAACCCCAAACCTCAAGCTTGCATTTCACCCAGAAAAATGATCAGCTAAAGTTGCTTCTCACTACACCAGACCTCAATGAGGTCCTATATATCCATTAACATGTCAAGAAAAAAACATGAAAATTATTTAGTTATTGTGCAGTCTGATCTATGAAATTTATGACCAATATGTCATTTCTCTCCCTGACATGATCCACTGATAATTACTCTGACATTAGTTAATCATATGATTGGAAACCAGCCTGTTTTTTTTCCACTAAAGTCTTTCCTTTCCCCTTTTTCAGCCGCCTCACGTCTCGCGATAGAAATTTTAAGCTATTGCCTTATCTCTCACTTATGCTGTTACCTCGGCTTGTTACTGCTGGCTGATGGGAGACAAAAACAAAATTATACTCTGACATTTTATAGTCCACGATAGTGGGGCTAATACCGGCCAAGTGCCATTAATTATTCTGACAGGACACAGTTGTCCTTAAGAGACAAACACAGCCATACATCTTCCTCTCAGTGTCTGCGGGAAAAACTTTTTCTAGAACTAAATAAATTTTTCCTTCTTTATCGATCCCTACTACTTAAAAAATCATTGCTTATTTCTTTTGCTTTTTAAGCTTTTATCTAGCTTGCTTCTATGTTTGTTTGTTTGTCTTAGTCAGATCCTATAACTCAATTTTCGACCTGATCCCTCTGTTCAATGAACTTGAAATTTTTCATAGTTACTCAGCCCCGGGGGCAATACAACCTCACATAATCAGTAGGTCAACAGTGACCTCTAGTGACTTTACAGTGACCTCCCCCAGTATCTTTGTTTTGGACCTGATCCCTTCGTCCAATGGACTTGAAATTTTGCAATACAACCTCACGTGATCAGTAGGTCAGCAATGACCTCTAGTGACCCTACAGAGACCTCTCCCAGTAACTGAGATATTGGACCTGATCCCTTCGTCCGGTAAACTTGAAAGTTTTCATGGTTACTAAGCTCCAGGTGCAATACAACCTCACGTGGTCATTAGGTCAGCGGTGACCTTTAGTGACCATGCAGTGACCTCTCCCAGTGTCTCAGGTTTTGGCTCTGATCCATTCGTCTGGTTGACTTGAAATTTTTCATGGTTATTCAACCCCAGGGGCAATACAACCTCTCCGGATTTTTCACAAGTTCTTTGACTTGGTCAGTAACCTTCTTTGCCTCGACACAATTTGAATTTCGTTAACTGCAATCATAAATCAGTTACAGTTTCTTTCAAAACTAAAATGTATAACATAAAAGATATAACTTTAAAAAAAGCTTTTATGAAAATGCACTAAAAAGTGAAAAATAATTTTTTAGAAACACCAGGGTTTTTTACGATGTCTACAAAAATGAAAACATTGCCGCTAAACATTTAAGTAAATACTACAAGAGATAAATAACATATTTCTTTTCTTGTACCGTTTCCTTCCATGTATGGCCCTCACGTTTTTTTTTTTTTTTTTTTTTTTAGACATGATTGATTGTTAGAAAATCCTGGTGTGCCTCAAAAGTTTATTTTCCACTTTTTATTGCATTTTCATGAAAGCTTTATTTTAAAAACTTATTTATTTTTTATTTGTTTTAAAAAGTAAGTTATATATGATATGAAATCTCCATATGTTGTGTCAGACCATAAATATTTCACTTTTCCTTACTATCTTCCACTTACCAGGAATCGCTACCATCGCTCTTTCTCTCCTACTGACTGGTGCCTTAGGGGTCAAAGAGGTTTGTAAACTGGTCTGTTAACATTCCATTTCGTACCATTTCACTGCCACGATCATAAATCACAATAAAGAAAATCACGATCATATCCTTTAATTTTTCACTTTCTCATCCTAAATGAATTACCAGTTGCTCTATGAGCAAGAGTCCGTGCGGTTATAATGCCAGCTTAATCAAAAGCAACAAATAACAACTCTAAAATCTTAACGGAAGAGAAACACTGATTTTGATTTAGTGAAAATCACGGTTATGAAAAAATTCAGCAAGAACTCGGTTGCAACAGTAGGTCATACCTCAACATTGTGAAACCTCATGTAATATGGTGCAAGTTGCCAAGGATAGATCTGGATTTGGTAAATCCGCCTCTCCTCCAGGAGATCCACCTGCCACCATGGCCTGACAGCCAAACTCGAGATGTACACACTTTCATCACTTGGGACACCATCGACTGCCTTTCCGGGACCATATCTGGATTCAAATGAAAACTAAAGGTACTAATTCATGTAGGTTATTATGAAAAAATTAGGTTTCAGGATTAGTCAACATTAAATTATTTTACACAAATAATTCTGGTGTTACGAACTTCAAAGACTCACTTTTATTTGTATTTTATTCACGTTTTATAAACAAATTGGTGTAGTTTGGAAAGCTGGCTATGCGATGGTTTTGAGCCTCTTTCTAAGTATATCTTTACTAGCAAGACAATAACCTCTCTTCATCCTTTTTGTGGCATGCTTCACTCTACCAAATTGTTATTAGTCCTAAATCCACAAAGTATCAGACTTGTTTTGCCATGCAATGAAGTGCCAGATATTGCAGACACTTCCAGCTAGATTCCATTGGGCCAAAGAAATGAAAGAATTAATCATGCTGACATGCAAGATGAAAGGGTAACAAACTTACGGCGAACTATATGGTGTTGTACCAGTTGCAGGCTTGTTACGTGCAACTTCCTCAAGAATGTCGTTTGTCGGGAAGACTATCGGCTGATAAATAGCAACGTCACTCATAATTGCGCTTCCAGGATTGAGCAAAGAACAAGTGCCATCTGTAAGTCATAACAAATGATGGTTATTGTAGATATTGAAAGGAGCAACATTCTCGATTCTTGCACTTTCTTGGTTTGTTAGCAGACGAAATTTAGGAGTGTGGTTTGTAACGACTGTGCGAATGGTACAGTAAAGTAATTTTGCAATTTTTTTCCTTGGAATCTTTATGATTATAATTATATCTACTAAAATGGAAGTTGATGAAGGTTAAAGACACTTCATTTGATGCTCCCATTGTCACTGAAAGCAAGAGATCACCTCTGAGTATTCTTAATAAAATTCCTTTCTTGCTGATCAGAAAGAACATATGTTGCATCATTGAGGCCTGTGGTGCTTTGCAAAACAGTACCAGAACTATCGGCTGATCAGAGATATGTGTAGTCTAGATGATTTCGAAACTGTGATTGCAGTTGGCAGTAACTGACATTGATTCAGCAGTTCAGCATCTGTTCTTCAGTTGCTTCTGTTCATTGGATGGTTGACTCTATGCTTTTGTTCCAGTTCTCTCCCGTAGTGATCGAGATACCTGGCATTGTGAGTCTGTAACCTAAATCAGGGATTTTTCATGGTAAAACTTTAGTGGCCTGAGATTTACGCCACATCTACAAATCATCAAAGGGAAAAGGGAGTTTTGTCACAATTTTGCTTTTAAACGTAAACTGCCACTGGAATATTAAATTAAAAACAGCCATCACAAGATCAAGGTAAGTCTAAAGACAAGTATCCATGAAAATTCCAACTTGAATCTGAACTAGAAAACGTTAAGGAAAAAACACAATCAATCTTGGTATGTGTATTTTACGGTATATAGTAATGAAGTAAACTATATATTCATATTACAATAAGATTGTGAAAGCAGGGATTTCAGAAAATCTCTGAAATTTTGAGGGCATTAATGATATCACCAATTCACTTGGACATTTGATCCCCGAGGGGCGAGTACTAAACACAGCGAAATAGTGATTCATCTACTACACCGTTTAGCCGTATTTAGTACTAGCCACTCGGGGATCAAATGTCCCCAAGTGAATTGGTGATTTCACGAATTGCCTGAAAACTTCATGGATATCGTGAAATCGCTGGTTTCACAGTCTTATTGTAACATGTATACAATGAATAACTAAAGTGTACTGCCATGGGGCCACAGCAGGAGAGTTCAAATCTCTGAAGACTAGCTTTTCGATCTACGGACAAACAAGTCTATGATTACACCATTCATTCCATGTACTGCAAGTGGGAAAGTGATCGAAACATTTTGTTTTGAGATGAGGAAGGAATACGGGGGTTCGCAGAAGCCGAAGATATATACTTAACTCCGGTTGCAAACCCGACAGCCTTTGCTCTCCACGCCTCAGAAGAGCACCGAAGGAGGAGTAGGTTGTTGGCTTGGATGGAACTGAGAGTGGATGAGTTGAGTTGCAGGGTGGTTGTCAAGTTAGATTTATAGCTGGCTATGAGGGCCTTCGGTTCATCAGGGAGCAGGTAGTACGCCAAGTTTCCTTGTGCTGAGACCATGGTCGTGGCTTCCATGAAGCCACAGAGGAGGATGCCAAGAATCATCATCAGTTCGTCAGTCAGTTTGTCTTGAGCTAGAGGAGTTTTTGCTCATCAGTCAGTTCGACTTGAGCTAGAGGAGTTTTTGCTCATCAGTCAGTTTGTCTTGAGCCAGAGGAGTTTTTGCTCATCAGTCAGTCTGTCTTGAGCTAGAGGAGTTTTTGCTCATCAGTCAGTTTGTCTTGAGCTAGAGGAGTTTTTGCTCATCAGTCAGTTCGACTTGAGCTAGAGGAGTTTTTGCTCATCAGTCAGTTTGTCTTGAGCCAGAGGAGTTTTTGCTCGTCAGTCAGTTTGTCTTGAGCTAGAGGAGTTTTTGCTCGTCAGTCAGTTTGTCTTAAGCTAGGGGAGTGTTTGCTCATCAGTCAGTTTGTCTTGAGCTAGATGAGTTTTTGCTTGTCAGTCAGTTTGTCTTGAGGTAGAGGAGTTTTTGCTTGTCAGTCAGTTTGTCTTGAGCTAGGGGAGTTTTTGCTCGTCAGTCAGTTTGTCTTGAGCTAGGGGAGTTTTTGCTCATCAGTCAGTTTGTCTTGAGCTAGGGGAGTTTTTGCTCATCAGTCAGTTTGGCTTGAGGTAGGGGAGTTTTTGCTCATCAGTCAGTTTGTCTTGAGCTAGGGGAGTTTTTGCCCGTCAGTCAGTTTGTCTTGAGCTAGGGGAGTTTTTGCAGTGCTCCTGGCACAGCAGAGGAGCCCCTGGCGACTAGTGTTGGTAACTCTGAAAAATAATTATCGTTAATTACTTAAATGATATATAAAAACCTTTTTCGTCAGATCTCAAACACCTGGCTGTTCCATCGTGAACAGAGTTTGGCAAACGAATCGGTTTAGTGGCGAGAGAGGTATAGGAAAATCTGAATGATAGTAATTGTGTAGATAAAGTACCAGCTAATACCTTATTATGAAAAATCCTCGTAGGGGGTTAGTGCCTTTAGTGCATCTCATGCAGTGCACTGTAGGCATGACTTAAGGTTCTTTGCGGCGTGCCTTCAGCCCCTAGCTGCAACCACTTTCGTTTCTGTACTGTACCTCCTTTCATATTCTTTTTCTTCATCTTGCTTTCCACCCTCTCCTAACACTTGATTCATAGTGCAACTGCTTTGAGGTTTTCCTCCTGTTATACCTTTCAAACCTTTTACTGTCAATTTCCATTTCAGCGCTGAATGACCTCATAGGTCCCAGTGCTTGGCTTTTGGCCAAAATTTTATATTCAACTCATAACTGAAAAATGTATAACCTCTCAATTTCGTTTTTGAAGCGTTCAACCTCGTCCCACGAGGGAATACTTCGTATAATGAAGAAATGGGAATCACAGACAATACCATTGAGAGCGCCTCAGTGGCGTGATCGGTATGGTCTTGATCTACCACCACGATGGTCGCGAGTTCGACTCTCGGACATTCCATTGAGGTGTGAGAGATGTGTATTTCTGGTGATAGAAGTTCACCCTGGACGTGGTTCGGGACCCCTGGCCAAAACCATCTTTCATAACATTGGATGATCGGAATGCTGAGGGGGAGAGTAAAATGGCCTTTGCTGATGTACAGTCCTGTTCAAGAGCAGGATTGTCATCAGTTTATCATTTTCATTTCATTTCTCATTTTTCCATCTAGCCATACTTATATTTCAGCGCTGAATGATCTTATAGGTCCCAGCGCTTGGGCTACGCCCTAAATTCCATAATCCATCCATGGACGTGGTTCGGAAGTCACGTAAAGCCGTTGGTCCCGTTGCTGAATAACCACTGGTTCCATGCAACGTAAAAACACACACACACACACACACACTCACAATACCATTGAGTCTCTTGCTCCTCTAGATCGGAGGAAATCGTGCAGCCTCGCATTGTCTGTCATATTTCCAATCTCTGGCATCCACTCTTTCTCATACTGTCACCGACTCTCTTGATCACTACTGCCAAGCTCTGCGTTTCGATTCTAAACTCACTCATTCCTATCTCTTAGACTCTGCCATGTTTTGGAGAGCTCCTTTCCCACTAGCCATTAGCACCTATGTGCAGTGAATTTGCCTCTCTGGTGAACTTTTTAGTTCTGGTGGTTCTTCATTCCTCACACCGTCAACTGCAAAACAGTCTCCCTGAGGATATTGTGCAACTGAAACCACCAAAAGTTCCAGCAAAGAAACAATGCATTATTACCCCAAAGCAATTTTCCTTGTATTTTACCATTTACTTTCCATTTATCGATTTATTTATTTATTAATTTATTCATTGATTTATTTTTCTCTTTAAATAACTGATGTCTTTCTGTATTCCAAATTACCTTCTGTTTCCTCTTTCCATTGAACACCATATTCTTTGGAAGCTTGAATTTCGAGTCAATGGTCCCTGTGGGTTTGTTCCACGTGAATAGGGTCCATCTTTTGAATAACAATGATAATAGTAATAGAATGTAAGAATCCCACTGGAAGGAAATAATGATCGCCGACGTAA
Source organism: Macrobrachium nipponense (assembly GCF_015104395.2). Classification (NCBI taxonomy): domain Eukaryota; kingdom Metazoa; phylum Arthropoda; class Malacostraca; order Decapoda; family Palaemonidae; genus Macrobrachium; species Macrobrachium nipponense. The sequence goes on from NC_087219.1 coordinate 21,538,943, forward strand.
ATTTGCCTGGGTTATCTTAAATGGAGAGTCGCTGCAAAGTAGTATACCTACTCCCACTGAAGATTTGGCAGTGCAGTCAGTGTTTCAAAGAAGGTCCTCCGATCGAATGAGTACCTTGTTCCTTCCTTCCCAATATATTGGCTGCCTGAAGATTAATGTTTCAAGTACATTTTCATCAACTAATAAGTGTCCTTCCTATCTTCAATAAGGATGTGTTTTTTATTCAATTGAAAAGTATTGATTATTATTTACGTGGCCTACTTCTTTGTCTATGCTTTTCGGTAGAGCTTAAAGGAATAAACATCCGAGTTATAAATTACCATGGTTTGAAATACCTTCATGACTTTGAAACATGGTCGGGTGCTTCCCTTAATGGTCCCTGAAGAAGAAATGGAATGACTCACGAAGTTTGCCGCGCCCGCAAGCACGCCCTGCTTTCTGTTAGAATGGGGACGTCGATGGAGCGGCGGTGGGGTGGGGGATGGGGGTGGGGGGGGGGGGATGGTCCGGATGTCTGCCGCCACCAGACAGTGGGGCCAATAAGGTTAGGTAGAGAAAGACAGAGGTGTTGTTTTGGAAGTTGGTGGAGTTGGACAGCAGTTGCTATGGTTGGGAGGGGTTGGGCATGCAATGTATAGTAATTTACATTTTATTAAAGGATATGTACACACACACACACACACACACACACACACACACAGAAAGAATAGTAACCGAGGTATGTTTACACGAATCCAGGTGAAAAAAAAAGTCACCAAAAAATATGTCACATTAATCTTTCTCAGTTACTGACGCCAATGGTTTTAACCCGGTATGTATCCACCTTTGCGGCGTGTTTAGTACAAGTCCGTTGGGGAATTTTTTTTAATAAGTATGCATCCACCTTTGCGGTGTATTTAATATAAGTCCGGACCTAAGTTCCACACTGGACGAGCGGGTTGCGTACTCGACTGCCAATCTGGTAACCCGGCTTCGCTCCCAGCTGGTGCCAGTGCGGAATCAGAGGAATTTATTTTTGGTGATTATAAATGAATTTTTCGATATAAGGTGGTTTGGATCCCAAAATAAACTGTAGGTTGCGTTGCTAAGTAACCAGTTGGTTCCTAACCACGTAAAAAATCTAATCCTTCGGACGAGCCCAGAGGAGAGCTGTTCATCAGTCAGTTGGTCCTGGTTAAACTGAGCTTACGGGGAATAATTTTTTTTAATCTTGGTTTTTGTTATCCATCCCCTGTGCGGAGATAACCAGTAAAAGCGAACACGATCGCCTCAGAGGCATGATCGGTATGGTCTTAGTCTGCCACCTCGGTGGCCGCGAGGTCGATTCTCGGGCATTTCACTGAGGGGTTTGAGATGTGTAATTCTGGTGTTAGAAGTTCACTCTCGACGTGGTTCGGAAGTCACGTAAAGTCGTTGGTCCCGTTGCTGAATAACCACTGGTTTCGTGCAACGTTAAAACACCATACAAACAAACGAACAAATAAACAATAAACAAAACACTGTCTATATATCATAACGAGAAACATTGGGAATTTTCCCCTGTGACTTTATTCCCCACCACCATAATTTAATTTGACTTTTTTTCCAGTGAAATTTTTTTAGCCAAAATTGTGACTTTTTTTCCTGTTGTGTTTTTATTGCTGGCCACCGTTTGCATCGAAGTGTAGGCCTACTTTTTTTATCTATATTTTATGCTACAGCATTTTCGTTTATAATCTTTACTGTATTTTCTCATTTTTTATTCTTTCGGACCAGAAGATGAGAGAGAGAGAGAGAGAGAGAGAGAGAGACAGAGAGAGACAGAGATGAAATGAAATGAAATATCAACAGTGATAAAATATCTTCTTGTGTACTGTTATGAAATGTGTTATAATCATACTTAAAATCAACTAAACTTGTACTGAAATAAATTAAGTAAATCAAGAAAAAAAAATTCTAAAACACACTTTTACTAAAATGCACTGAAAGTAAAAAATTATTCTTTGAGCGATGCCAGGGTATTGCTACAGTAAATAATGTCTACAAAATTAAAAACATGGTCGCCAAACATGGAAGAAAATGCTCCAAGAAATAAAAGAAGGTTGTTTCTTTTTTGTAGCATTTCCTTCCAAGTTTGACGGCCACGCTTTTATTTTTGCAGACATGATTAGTTATAATAATATCCTGGTGTCTCAAAAAAATATTTTTTACTTTTTAGTGTTAAAAAGAATTACATTTTTAATATTTTATACTTTTCAGTTTTGACAGAAATTGTAACCGATTTATGATTGTAACTAACGAAACTGAACGTGATATCATGTCGAGCCAAAGGAGCTTTGAAAAATCTGTAGCATTATTAACTAATTCTACATAGTCAAAGAAGTATGAAAAATCCGGAGAGTTTCATACAAATCCTGATATACAAGGGAGAGGTCACTGTAGGGTCATTAGAGGTCACTGCTGACAGCCTGATCATATGAGGTTGAAATGTCACCGGAATCAACTAACCATGGAAAACTTCAAGTCCATCAGACGAAAGGTAAAGTCGAAAACTGAGTTACAAGTCTTGACCCAAACATGCAGACAGACGGATGCAGAAGTCAAGTAAATTAAAACCGTGAGAAATGGCAACGTGTACGTTTGCAGTAATTCCCTGACATCGGCCAACTTGCCACAGCGTGCAGGGTTTTGCCTGGCCTACATGAAAATCGTATTTTAAATATTTTCCCTTACTCAGGGAGTAAGCCTGCAAACTAATTTGTTGTTGTTCTTGTTGGGAGGGGGTAGGAAAGGTCTGAAAATGTGTTTTGCATTGAGTAAAAGATACAGGAATTTTGGGGTAGGATATTTATGATTTATTTATTAGAATGGGAATGTAAAAAATAAATGATGTGCTTGTTAAACAGTACAGAAAAATCATTTTCATTAAAATATAATTTCTTTATTTTTCTTGTTGGTGAAACAACGGACTATATGTCCGTAGATTTTAGCACATTTTAATTTATTCAATGAATTAAATTTAGTGGCTATGTTTCTGTTCATTTATTTTGTATTTCCACTTACAACTGAGACTGAATGAACGTGTGTAATTTTTTGTCCGTTTTATTTGATCCTTGTTAGTATGAGTAGTACTCATTTTGAGTAGTAATTACGAAGACCACTTCGGGTTAATTTAGGAATATATGTTAACTAATGAAGCAAAAGGGGAAACGGTGCATGCGTCCCGAGTAAGTTGGAGGTCGGATAACGCCTTGTTAAATGATTAGAGATGAAGTATTCTCTTGTGTACTGTTATATTATGTGTGATAATCGTAATTAAAGCCAACTAAACTTGTACTGAAATACAGAGCAGTAAATCGGGAATTGAGCGAAGGAAAAACAAAAACAAAAGCCAATACATTTCGTACACACTCATTCCATGGCTTGGGTAAACTTACTACAGCCTGTTTGGTTTGGTTTGTTATATCTATGAAATTCGGATTTTAAATATTTTCACGGTGATTAGAGATACGTAGAGTCAACTAAGCTTGGTATGAAATACGCCGCAGTAAATCAGGCACAGCAAAAAATATGACTGACGTAGGTATGCACGCACTCATGCGGTAGCATTAGTAACTTTTTTTTTGTAGTAATCTTCATATCTTTGGAGTTTTTGCCGATTCTCATGCATCGATCTTTGGTGACGAACACACTGACTTTCTTCTTCCTTTTAGTGATTTTTGTCACGACAGTTAGTTTCTCGTTGGAGGAGTGGAATCAGAGGAATTTATTTCTGGTGATAGAAATTCATTTCTTGATATAATGTGGTTCGGATCCCATAAAAAGCTGTAGGTTCCGTTGCTAGGTGCCCAGTCGGTTCCTAGCCACGTCAAAACATCTAATCCTTCGGGGAAGCCCTAGTAGAGCTGTTAATCAGCTCAGTGGTCTGGTAAAACTAAGACATACTTAACTTTGTCACGACAGCTGTTTCACCACTGTGGCAATATCTAGTGAAAACTGGCTTTCATTTTGGATTGACAGCAATTCTGTCCCTCCATGAGGATGGACAGGAAGAGCTAAGCAGTGATTGGTCCAGGGGTTAAAAGAATGAACCTCTTTTTGGGGTCGAAATCTTTAGGAATAACTTAGAAAATGTGGGATGAATATTCTACTGTAGTTACGGAACAATATTTTTAGGATCTACTTGATAATTGTGCATGCAGTTTATAATGTATGCATGTACTGTGTCTATTATGCTTACAAAAATCATGTGTTTATCTATGTACAAAACACACATTTAGCAGTTGCCAACCACTAGTTCCCGTTCGTGGTTCAGACCGGCCTTCTTAACTTCTGGATCTCTTCTTTTTTTATATCATTACAAGCTTTGAATTCAGATTAGGATAAAGTAAGAGGCCGTTTCCTTTCGTGCAAAGACTATATAAATACATACATTCATTCTTTCCTTTCCTATATTCTTGCTCTCGGGAGTCGTTCGTTTGATCTTCCTTCGGTGTTCAGGAATATCTCTCGCTTCTGTCCATCTGTCCTTGACCCAAGAATTATTCCCAACTTTGGCTTCCAACGTTTTTCTCTTTTTTTTCTTTTTTTAATACGCATGAAGAATGCGTTCTGAACGGTCACCCTCGGTTTTTTTTCCCTCAGTGCGTCGTTACCCAGTGATGAAGTGAGCACGTCTTTGAAAGCTTTTAGCACTATGAAAATGAAAGAATTTGGAATTGCAATCACCCCGTCTTGTTGATGCCTAGCACAAGTAGTATATATTTATATAATATATATATATATATATATATATATATATAATATATATATATATATATATATATATATATATATATATATATATGTGTGTGTGGGTGTGTGTGTGTGTGTTGTTTGTGGGTGTGTGTGTGTAATGTATGTATTTTCGTCAAAACAACTGAAAGATTATAATTTAATTTTTTTGTACATTTATATATTTATATTAATAAGTATATATACCATCTATATATATATAGATAGTATAGAATAGATAAATAGATAGCAAACTCTAGATAGTAACGTATGTGAGTGCACGGTGTTGTATCTGCTTTCTATAAGTAAGTTATACATATATAGCCTACATGGAACTACGAAAATAACCTTATACTAATTTTCCTTGTACCCCCCCCACCCCCCCCCCCCCCCCCCCCCCCCCCACCGCTATATTTCACGAACAAAAGCGCCTGCTGTTACGTGAGCCAGTGGTGTTTATAGATAGTTTTTTTATCCTTTCTCTCTTTCTTACTTATGCCTTTTTTTTATTTTGCAGATATATTTTCTCCGTGAATTTAAGTTGCTTGATATTCATGGCGTTAGTTTCCTAAATCAAAAGAAATGTATGACCTCCTGTACTGCGATAATTTACTTTTTTTTCTTTCTTTTTTTTTCAGCTGAAAACCCTCAGAAGCCAACTTCTTATTCTGCGTGAAAAATTCAAATGAAAACGTACAGTGTGCGAATGCATCAAATGTTATAAGAAGAGGAGTACCATACACGTCTTCGTTTCTGCCATCAGTTCAGTGAAAGGATGAATACTGAGAGGCCATTTTTTAATGGTTCAGACTTTGCTAACGAAGCAACATTCCACAGTAGTGGTAGGATCAATGGGCATAATTGCCGTCCTATTTGTGGAGCTGAAATGCGACGTGAATCAGCTGAGCATGAAAGAGATTCTCAACATTGTCTGGTGTGCTATCATTATGAAGATGAACCCTCTTCATGTGCAACAAGCCCTCCAGAGCGCCTCGGTGGCATGATCGGTATGGTCTTGGCCTGCCATCTCGGTGGCCGCGTGTCCGATTGTCGGGCATTCCACTGAGGAGTTAGAGATATGTATTTCTGGTGATAGCAGTTCACTCTCGACGAGGTTCGGAAGTCACGTAAAACCGTTGGTCCCGTTGCTGAATAGCCACTGGTTCCATGCAACGTAAAAACACCCTACAAACAAACAAACAAACAAGGCCTCCAAAGAAGCCATTGACTTGAAATTCAAGCTTCCAAAGAATATGGCGTTCATTAGGATGAAGTAAGAGGAGGTAGAGGGAACTACAGACAGAAGAGACTGCACTCATTGTAAAAGAAAAAAATTCATTGGGTAATAAAGCAATAAAAAAAATTGATTAAAATGCAAGAAGAATATTCTTGGGGCGGTAATCTATTGAGAGAAATCGTTCAACTGGTGCTTTTGAAGTTCCACCGACGGATTATCAATGGTGATAACTCCGTAAAAGAATTTTTCCTTTTTTTTCCAAGCATTGTGTGTGTTGGGACTCGATGCTAGATAGTGATGTGACTACTTTTTTTCTCTGTAGTAAGTCCCTTTTTTTTATTGTCTTATGGGCTTATGTTATTTGCGCTTGAAGTTGTATTTTTCTTAATGTATTTTTTCTTTATAGGCCATGTACTTGCAAGAACAGAAGAGATTACAGCCCACTTTGATTATTTTGTATTATATCTCTTTGTGGACAGATTTGTAATAAAAATTGTATATTTTTTGTCAATAAAATAACTAATAAATTAGAATAGAACCCATGGAAATTACATGCTAAAACACAAAATGACTTCATTCCTAAGCTTGAACAATTAGAACTTTCAGAGAATACAGTTTTTCAACAGGGTAAGGCACTTTGTCACTTTGCTCTGAATTTCGGCAGTTTCTAAATGAAGAATTCCCGAACAGATGCAGTGGAAGAGGTATACCATTACCTTGACCTCCGTGATCACCAGATTTGACTCCATTGAGCTTATGTTGAAAGAAAGGTGTGACAAGTATTGTATATTCAACCAAGTCTCGGTCTTTGGAAGACTTGAAAGCAAGTATAACTGATGTGATGGAGGCGTTTCTGAAAACCATTTGGAAATGTTTTCCAAGAACTTTAGAATAGTATTTTTATTATTATTATTATTAGTGATGAGGGTGGACGTGTGAAAAATTAACAAAACGAATAGAAAATGTAGGCCATTCTTCTTTCTTAACCGTTCTACAGGTTAATTCTGTCATGTGTAGTAACGAAGCTACAAGTATTCTTCATTGTGCGCAGACTTTATGGACCTTGTGATATATGATATATATATATATATTATATAGATATATATATAAAATATATAATATATATATATATATATTATATATATATATTATATATATATATATCTGTAAGGCCTAGGGTTTTTGATTAATAATATATTATCCATGCGTTCTCTGTGACCTATGGAATGTGGAGAACAGTGTAGAGGTAACGACCTGAGAGTAACTGATCAATGAGTTTCTAGGGATGGCGTGAGATAAAAATGCTTAGTTCAACGAGTCAATGCACGACAGTTTTATGAACTCTTCTCAAAGTGCCTTTGCGAAACTGGATGCAGCTAGAACCGCGAGGCGCTAGCGAACTGTGTGTTCGTATGTCCGTGTGTGCCTCTTCCCTTTAATAGGTTCATACCCAAGCCTATGGGAGGGATTTTGATAGAGGGCTTCAAGTCACAGGCAAGATGCCGTGGCATTCGCCGGGGGGAGTTTTTTATTAAGTGTTTAAGTGTCCGGTTGTCTGGGTAAGTGTTCAAGTGCTTTAGCCAAAGGGATGGCTTGTTTGATGTCTTGTAAGATGTTCCATTTTATTAACTTTGTCTTTAAACTTGTGTGTGTACTTACCGGGATGTGTTCTGTATCTTTGAAACAGACGGATCTGGAAATGCCGGGGGACAAAGAATTCCCAGAGGGATGTAGACTTGTTTTGGTGACTAGACATTGTACTGTTTTTGAGTTAGTCTGTAAGACTGGATTGCTTGGTTGATTGATTTATTTATTCTTGTTAATAAACGTTAATGTTATGACACAACTCTCTCATTTTCATTAACTGTTAGAATGGAGAGAAAGAGGTGGAGAGAGAGAGAGAGAGATTGCCGAGAGAGAGAGAGAGAAAGGTTATGAGTAATGGGGTCTGCCTTCCGTTTCGTGTCCACGCTTACCTTATGAATACTGGGGAAAGAATCCCCCCAGTTACAGTGGTGGCAGACGGTTAAGAGGGGATATAAAAGTCTTCTTTCTTTTCTATGCCTGGGAACGCCAATGTAGAGATGGGTGGCCAGTTAGAAAATAAAAGGGGTTATGGCTTAGCGATAGTTTTCGAACGACAAAGCTTTGTGGGATTGTGGAAAATTGTTAAATATGGAGGGGATTGATAGTTTTCAGTTACTTAGTGAGAAAAAAAATGAGAAAATATCTATCCGTTAACTGTGAAGGGAGAGGGTATTATTTTATTGGACTCAGCATTTTTCCCAGGGAGTCAGCCTAGAAGCAGTGAGCGCACCCAGTATGACTTTTGCTTGTGTAATGACGAGAGTGTTCAGAGATACCCGTGCGGGTGTTGTGTTTAATGCATATATCACTGCCGCGTTTTACGAGAATTTCGAGGTTTTTTTTCCCATTATGGAGTGGTGAGTGTTAAAAAACTATTGTTTATCAAAGGGAGAGGGTTTTTGTTTAAATATTTCAGGGTTATGGGATTGGTTCAAGAGGTCAACAATTTTTCTTGTCTTTGCCCCATAGTGACGTGTTTTCTTTATTTGCACGTGTTTATGATAGACGTATTCGTCTTTGTTTTAAACACATGAGAGTGTATAGAGATGTGTTTTTTGCATGTGAACTGTGCTTAGATAAGCATATTTGGCTTAGTGACACAGAGCGGCCACAATTTTACGGGCTCAGCACATTTCTGCAGAGAGGCACTTTGCATTGCGAGGGTATTGGCATCCCTCGGGGGGATAGTCGCATGGAGGGTACCACTGGCCTCCCTCGAGAGATAGTGCAGGGATGGGCACTAGTGTATACCTTGGGAAGGGGTCCTCAGACACTGTTCAAGGGGAGATGGGGGATACTGCTGGTATGCCTCGGGCTGTTCTGTCGCTTGACTGAGGGGTTGTTCTCACGGGGGGGAGAAATTTTTTTTTTTTTTTCTCAGTGTGGGTGAACTCCCCCTTTCTTTTTTTTTCTTTGTCGGGCTGTTGAAGACAAGTCTGGCCTTGACATTGGATGCTATATATATATATATATATATATATATATATATATATATATATATATATATATATATATATATATATATATATATATATATATATATATATAGTTTATAATAGTCAAAATTAGTCTAGAGAAAATCCATAAGGTGACTTCCAATCAATCTGAAATGAAGAGACCACAATTATGACACTATGAAACATTAAAGTTCGTCAATAAAGAATGTGTACCGCACCTCACTTCCCTTTCTCTAGAACTCAAGTAATTGTCACTTCAAATGTTAACTTTTTCAAAGTTTCTCTTTCTACGGTACCTTGTCCGACAGACCTGCAACACCTCTTCTGTGGCGTGTTCCACACACTATCAGTCAAATTCAGTGAGTCCCCCGTTTTAACTTTTCCCCTAGACTATATGTCATTTTGTGTTCATTATGAACACACACCAATTGGCACACAAGAGGCATGCACGCTACATACATGAAACTCGTGATCTTCGAAGTGCGTCACTGACCCCAATTGTGCACCAGTAAGCTTTCCTGTTTGTTTTTTTCATTTCAGCATCTTAAAGGCACCAGCAACAGTGTATAATATTAAATAGTCGGGTTGATAACCTTAGCTCTCGCCAGTTAGTGACAGATGCAAAACGCTGGTTCCTTGAAGATGCTGAAATGAAAAAAAACAAACAGGAAAGCTTACTGGTGCACAATTGGGGTCGGAGATGCACTTCGAAGATCATGAGTTTCATGTATGTAGCGTGCATGCCTCTTGTGTGCCAATTGGTGTGTGTATTCGTAATGAACACAAAATGACATATAATTTAGGGGGAAAAGTTAAAATGGGGGACTCACTGAATTTGATTGAAAGAGTGTGGAACACACCACAGAAGAGTTGTTGCAGTTCTGTCGGACAAGGTACCGTAGAAAGAGAAACTTTGAAAAAGTTAACATTTGAAGTGACAGTTACTTGAGTTCTAGAAAAAGGGAAGTGAGGTGCGGAACTTCAATGTTTTATAGTGTCATAATTGTGGTCTCTTTATTTCAGATTGATTCGAAGTCATCTAATGGGTTTTCTCTAGACTATTTTTGACTATTAATAAACTATGAATGTTTGGACACTTAGGGGAAAAGGAGGTACATACTTAAATATGATTTAGAGAGGAATATGATGGTTTAAAGTTTCTTTTTATGTCAGGCTTAATTATGTTTATTCCATTTTCATGTTAGCTAATTTTGGGAAATAAAAAGTATATTTTGTAACAACAAAGAGTTTACTTTAGCCTAGTTTGAAACTGATTTTCAGCCAACTCCAGAGATGGCATTCAACAGAAAGAAGGTAGGCTATGTTACCAGTTAGATGTTTTGTTTTCATTTGTTTAAACGAGTGTCATTTGACCTCATTAGAGATTTTTCCTTGTTAGAGATTTTTGGTGGCTAGTGGTCAAAAGATACCTTAAAGCCTATAGGTAATGCCTCCGAAGAGACTAGAATTAGATATTTTAGGCATATTTTGGGGGAAAGTGGCTATAATTATGTATCGGACAACTGACTCTATTGCTGATTTGAGGGGAATTTAGCCGACAGTCAGCATTTAAGCAATGTAGCTACTGCAGGCAGCAATCCTAATTGCCGTTTAGTGTAAAGACGTATTACTGTGTTTCTGGGGCGGGGGGAAGTGAATTTATATCATAACAGGAATTAATTACGTGCTGTTGCAAGTGTAGCCTGGTACTAACTTCGGACCTATGAAGACGTGAGTGTATAAGTTTATTTTATTTTTGTTTCCCTTTTTATTGGTGTTCATTTACTCACAAGTGTATTTTATTTTGATGTCCCTTGGGATCCGGTGGACATTAGTGGTTTTATTGTATTGAAATGCATTAGAAAAAATGGTGTTATAATTTTCGTTTTTGTGCATTGCATGAGAGAGAGAGAGAGAGAGAGAGAGAGAGAGAGAGAGAGAGAGAGAGAGGCGGCCAGGTGAACAGTTGTGCTAACTCATCAGATTTTGGTTCGAGATACATTTTCTTTCTCTCACTGCTTCTTCCCGTTTTTTATAGACCAACGTGACCTTGTAACAGTAAATCAGCTAATTAACCTTGAACCTGAGAAGCAGCTAGTTGCAAATAGTGGTTTGTTGGATTGATTCATGTTTATTTTATTTTTTATTGGTGAATGATATGTTATTACTTTTGGGTTGGTGGTTTGTGTGCGCATAAATATATCAATATTACTGAGGTCGGGGTGAATCCTAAAGCATAAGAGTTATTATAGAAAGCAAAATGGCCGACGCAAGTACAAGCCAGACATTGGTGCACAAAATAACAAACAAAAATGCTGGAGTTAACCCTTTTTGAGGCAATATTGATGGCGTTTTGTCCCAACCAGTGCAAATTTTTATTGAGGTGGTGAATAACTATTTAAACACCAAGGGAATTAAGGAGACAATCACAGAGGCAAAAGCCTTGTTAGACTTCGATGAAGGGGATTTGTCATTTAGATGCCGTAGTTTTCAGTGCACAAAATGTCGGTCATGGACCGAATTACAAGCATTTTTAAGAGAGGCTTATGGCTCAAAAGAACACGGAGATATGGTAAGAGATTTAAGAGGCATGTACAAAATTCGAAAAGGCACAACAAGCTTTATTGAGCACAGCTCAAAACTTTTTGACTCAGCAGGAGAATGGATACAGAAATTGAAAAATTCCAAATGGGTAAATGGGATTAATGTCTCACTCGACAATTCACATAAATTGATGCATTTTGCAATGCTACTAAACGATGTCCCAGACGCAATTGTTGACAGTTTTGATGAAAAGATTGAACCTACATCAGACGAGGAACTAATTTATGCCCAAATTCAGAAACATATGCCCAAATGTCCCACGGTGGATAGTACATTTTTTAATGGGACCGGTCCAAGAAATACAATACAAAGAGACATAGAATTTCCTTCTCCCCGTTTGTGTGCAAAAGTGGAATATAAGAGATGATCGATCGATTAAAGGCAACAACAGTCGCGTTGCTACGATTGTAATAAACCAGGGCACACAAAGAATGTATGCAGAGTCAAATATTGTGGAATATGTAAAAGTGTGGATCACTATTGGCTGGCTTGTCTGTCTCAGATAAGGAGAGATGCGAGACCTACACCTCAACAATTTGGGAGTTACAATACGAGAACTTCCCAGGCAGGCCACTTAAAAGGGCAAAAGGATCGGTGAAATTTTTGGAAAGGCGATCAACAAAAAGGATACTGATGATTTGTAAGTGCCATTGTGGTCTCGTGGGGGACGCCCCAGAGCCCAGGCCGATAGTATATGGAACAGTGGAGGACGTGGATATCCCAATCTTTATAGACACCGGTGCGCCTATCAATTTAATGGACCATAATCTGTATCAATCGGTGTGTGATGTGCAAGCCCATAGATTAAACACCCTGGGTTTTGTTAGAATACGATTAACTCTGGGTGATAGTGTTGATAGAACCATTTTTGGTTATAAAAGGGGTTGCTTTGGGCAACAGACTTTTGCTGGGCCATCCTGCATGTAGAAGACACAAGATATCGGTCCATGCAGGTGATAGTGGTATAACGGTTGGAATACCCGGTGTTTTTATCCCTTATGAGGACTCAAGTGAAACTGAGGATATAGGGAATACTGAAAATGAGGGTGCTTTTGGCGGTGCTAATGGTAATGATACCAAGGATATGGGGAGTGGTGATATCAAAACCCACACTGATGATACAGGGAATAACAGCCTTGATGTTAAATGGGAAATATAGGGCCGCGGTGGTAACAATTTTGGGGGGTTTAACAATGGTTTTATGGGTGGTGATACTGATATTAATATTGATATTATTACTGATACTAACAATGGGGTCTTGGTGGATGCAATGAGAACCACGGGCGGTGATATTTATGGGATCGTGAAACGGAGGTACTAACCACAAATATAAATGTGTTTTATCAGAGGATGTTATGTTATTGCCAGGTTCAAAGACTTTGGTAAAAGTCAAACTGAGGGAAGTGAAAAAACCCACAGAAGTATGCGCAGTTAAGGGCAGCAAGAAACTAAGAGGGGTTATTAGCATTGCATCAGTGAATAGTGCATCAAACACTGGTGTTACATGGGTAGAATTATGAAACGTAATGAGCGGTTAGGAAATACCAGAAGAATACATATGTGGTAGACCTCCAAGATTGGAGTAGAGGAATACTGAGTTTTCAGCGGCAGAAATGCAATCAAGGAGGCAAATATTCAGAGAACATTTAGCTAATGCAGATTATAAAGAGCATATAGAAGCGGTAAGTGAGCTCTTGGCAGAATTTGGGGACACGGTAGTTTTACGAAGGTATAAACTGGGATTGACTAATGTGTTAGAACATAAGGTAAACATAGAGAAAAGTACAAAATCCATTTTTATTCCTGCATACCGCATACCTTTCAAAATCAGAGAACAGGTAGAAAAAGAGGTCAATAAATGGGAAGAGGAATGAATCATCAGACCTAGTGCATCTCCATACAACTTTCCTCTGTTAGCAGTGCCTAAGAAGGACGGCTCTGCCTGAATATGCGTCGATTTTATATGTTTGAATGAAAAGACATACCAGATCTTTTTGTAGAAATCGGGGGACATAATATTCATAGCTCAGTTGATTTAGCGCAGGGTTTTTTGCAGGTCCCTCTTAGTGAAAATAGTCAGGAATATACTGCCTTTTCACTGCCCAAGGGGCACTATGAATTTACGCGGATGCCATTTGGTTTATCGGGTAGTCCGATGACCTTTACCAGGTTGGTAAACACAGTTTTGCACAGGTTATTGGGTAAAAATGTTTTGTGTACATGGATGATATATTAATTACAACACTCGATCGTGCAACACTTAGAAGTGCTTAAGGAAGTACTCAGGAGACTTAGGTTAGCAGGATTGAAAATTAAGCTAGCTAAGTGTTCCTTCTTGAAAAAGCAAATCACATATTTAGGTCATGTCATATCCAAGGAAGGGGTTAGAGTAAACGACGATAAAATCAAAGCAATGACAGATTTTCACACTCCGAAATCAAAGAAAGAAATTAAATCATTCCTAAGGATGGCAGGATTTTTTCATAGGTTTGTGAAAGGATTTTCTAACATAGCAGCTCCTCTAACAGATGTATTGCGGGAAGACATTCAATTTTTGGGGGAGAACCGCAAGAAGTAAGTTTTCAAAAACTAAAGGATGCGTTAATGAATCCCTCAGTTCTGAAATTTCCAGATTTCAGCAAACCATTCACATTAGTGACTAATGCCAGTCAGGAGGGTATAGGTGCTTGCCTCATGCAAAGATTTGATGTGAGGTTCAATCCCATTGCGTTTTATAGCAGAAAATTTAGGAAAAAGGGCAGCAATGAAAGATTAATGGCTACCGTAGATAAAGAAGCCTTTGGAATAGTATCAAGTTTGGTTCAATTTAGAATGCTACTGATGGGGAATAAAGTAGAAGTCCTTTGCAGACCACAAGCCATTATTGGATCTTTTTAATAAACCCGACTTGTCACCCAAAAGAGCTCCATGGTTCTTAACTATCAGGGACTTTGATGCAAAGCTCAAATATATAGAAGGCAAATTAAATGCAGTCACGGATGCCCTTAGTAGAAATTTTTATAATACGGAAGGATCTCAAGTTACGCTAGTTACTAGTGATTTTATACAATGGGGTATGAGTCTCATAGAACAAAGGCAGGATGAAGATGAAATTTTGGCAGACGCAAAAGCGTTTCTCAGAGGGGAGTCAGTCAGGAAAGGTTATAAGTTACCCTTTTCAGGTTTAGAATCAGAAGGTAATCTGTTGGTCAGGAAAATGAAATATAAATTAAGGACCAGTGAAAGTAAAGGAGACATGACACAGATCGTAATTCCGAAAGTCCTGATTCCTGTGGCTTTGGATATAGTACATTACAGGTTCGGTAGTCCGATTTTGGGGATAGAAAAAACGTATAATGATATGCATGCTAAATATATTTGGAAAAATATTGGGAAAGAGGTGGAAACTTTTGTGAAAAACTGTACAGTATGCAAAGCTTGCAAACCCGCAAGGATAACTTGCTGTGAATTAGGGTCATATCCAATACCAAGTAGATCTTTTCAGAGAATACATATGGAATCCTAGGAAATTTTTGTGAATCTAGATATGCGAATAAGTACCTGTTGGTAATAACAGATGAACTAACGAGGATATTAGAAATTTTTCCACTTAAGCGTAAAACAGCTGAAGAAGTAACTATAGCATTTTTCAATGGTATCATTTGCAGATATGGATCACCTGAGGTTTTATTGACCGACAATGGCAGAGAATTCGTAAACAAGACTTTAGAATGTTCGGGGGAAGTCATGGGGATACAGAAAGTAACAATTATTCCATACAGACCTGAAGCTAATGGGTTATGTGAATGAGCAAACAGGAAAGTGCTTGAAGCTCTCAGGAAGACTGTAGGAGGATATGATAAAAACTGGGACAGATATATAGATGTTGTTAGACATAACATTAACACTATAGTTAGTGATTCCATTAAAATGTCTCCATTTGAAGTGTTGTTTGGTTGCCAAGCATGAGGCACATTTAATCTGTTAACTATACCTCATCATGGAGAAGATACAATCGAAGAATTAATTTCCACAGCAAAGGAGAGACATGCTTGTCTCAGCCGACTGTATTTCTAAAAATCAATATGAGAAATGAACTAAATTACAAATTGGGTGCAAAATTTGAAGGTCCTTTTAGTTATTTGAGGAAAAGACAGGAAACAGATTTGTAGTCTTAGATGAAAAGACAGGTCAGTCGAAATTAACTCACATATCTAAACTGAAAAAGGTTGGTAGTAGTAACTAATAATAACATCGCGCAGTTGCATTTTTTTCAGATTTTGCAAATGGATGACGAAATGTGATTAATCAGTTTAATGTAATGTTTTTTTCCTTTCATTCTTCTACTGTTCTTCTTATTGTGGGCAAACTGCGGCGATTTGGTGTAAAAACCAGAAGTAATTATTTCATGATGAAAAATGGGGTGGACAATATGGGAAATTACTGTAAAGTTGAGAAATATTATAAGAGGTCCATGGTGGTGATTTGGTGATTCCTGGTGGTATTGGTTTGTTGGGGCTGAGTTTTGTGGCTATTTTGGTGGTGAATTATTTTGTGACTATGATTTTTGGTGTTGATCTGTGGTTTTACGAGCCAAAGAGGTGGTGATTGTGGTTCTTTTTGGTGTTATGGCTTTCGGGGGTTGGCACTAGTGCATTGTGGTTTTATGGGGCCCTATAAAGGTGTTGTATTTTTTGAGGTTATATTCACCAGTGGTTATATTTGGCGGTATACAATTGTTATTCACAAATTTATATCCTGACTAGGTGATCGACGATTTAATAAATGATATTTTGGGCAATTTTAAGGGATGATGATTTCCGAGTTTACGAGTCTGACTAGACATGTCCATAGTGCGATTTGAGTGCATGTTGTATACACAGGTGGCTTAATGCTGACAATGATGTGTTGAGACTGATAGTTGATATTTTCTTTTGGAGTTGATTACTCAGAGGTTTGCACCATTTTAAGGAATGTCGATGATGACATTCCATGGGGAAGATTTAAGGGGTCAATTCAGGTCGATACTGATATGTTGCGGCAGCAATTTGCATGATGATACATACTACGTTTTATATGGAAAAGCCCTGAATTATATTTTTTTCTCCTTATACATTTTGTAATGGGAAAAGTTAAATTATTATTATTTTTTTTCCTATAAGGGAAACTTGTAATTGGGATTAAGCGGTTTCTTTTTTATGGTAACTTTACATAGGATTTCTATCATAGAAAGGAGATAGAATTTTTCTTGGGATACGTAAGATAGAAGGGATATTCAACATTATGTTTGATGGAGGTTAGCTGTATAAACATTACAGGGGTTTTGCTGTATAGACATTATGGGTTTTTTGATCGTATAGTTGTCAGATACGGGATTAATAGAGTGGTCAGTTAGTGATAATAATTTTCCCAATAAGCTTAATAGGGGTCAGTAGATAAAGATCATATTTTATTATAGTGAAGAATTTTAGTCCATAATAATTGACTGAGATTGGATATATTAGTTTATGACAGATTCGTGTGTTATAACAAGACTTTATTTCTTCTAAGATTATGTAGACTTGTCAAAAAGTCAGTTAGAACCTATTAATGACGAAACACAGACACACGATGACTTTAGAGAATTCCCAACTTCATGCGAGGGTGACAATGAAAACAACTTAGGATTTAAAACTCCAGAGGTCGAATCTTCACACGGGCGACAATGATACCGGTTGCCTTTGCATGGACGAGATGTTGTCGATGGATCATTTCAGGATACATTCTTGGACTAATCAAGAGTCTACAGTACTTGTACGAGGCGGGTGCAAGACGCACCTGCATGGCAGTCACGGGATATTTCAAGTTGGCAACGAGGTGGGGGTTATGATTCCTTCAGTGGAGGACGTTGAATCTACAGTTCAGCAACAAGG
>NC_087219.1:21561491-21590373 GCF_015104395.2 Macrobrachium nipponense
GAAATATATCACTAAGATCTTGTCCCCGTTACTTGGAACCATCTCCGATTCTCATATATATAATTCTCTAGATTTAGTTGATAAATTAAACAAAATTGCTCTTTGCCCTACTGATAGATTCGTTAGTTTTGATGTATGATCTCTTTTTACTAAAGTCCCTATAGACTCTATTTTAGAATATCTTAGTAATGAACTAACTCAGCATGAATTACCTCTACCTATAAGTCACATTATTTCACTCACGAGTTTGTGCATTTGTGATTGTAAGTTCATATTCAATGGTGAATTTTATCAACAAATTTTTGGCATGACAATGGGAAATCCTTTATCACCATTACTCTCAAACCTGTATATGGAATTCTTTGAAAAACGCTACTTACCTAATATCATTCATATTCCTGTAAAGTGGCATCGTTACGTTGATGATTGTTTAGCTGTTCTTCCTGTCGGTATTGATGTAAATGATTTACTCTCTAAATTAAATAACCAGGTACCATCGATTAAGTTTACTCTAGAATTAGAAAAAGACAATTGCCTCCCTTTCTAAGACGTTTTGATACATAGAGAACCATTTCAATGTAAATTCAGTATTTATAGGAAACCGACTAACAACTTAACTTATGTTCATTTCTTCTCAGGCCACCGTCTTAATCATATTCAATTTTTTCCTCTATGTTTTTACGAGCATTGCGAATTGTCAGTCCACAATATTGATCAAGAAATTGAATACATAGAAAAATGGGATAAATATTTTTTATGATAGCCTTCACATATAGACATTTGTTGTATAATAAAGCCCACAAAAAGTTTTATACTGTAAATAACACACAGAAAGAAAATTCTAAGAACATTCTCAGTTTGCCTTATTTTAACGATTTGGAAACATTAAAACCACTGTTTAAAAAGCTTTTAATGTCAACCTTGTTTTTTCCTATAATAACACACTAAAAAGAATGTTAATAAGAAATGGCCTCAGAGAAAGCAACAACATAATATATAAAATTCCATGTATGGATTGTCCCTCATTTTATCTCGGACAGTCCAGCAAAGGCTTAGAAGTAAGGCTAAGCCAGCATAAATACTCTGTAAAAACTGGGCAAAAATCTAATGCATTATTCATTCATTTAAGTGAAAACAACCACCAAATTAATTGGATTGATAGTTCAGTAATTGCATGGTCAAGAGATGTCTTATCAAGAAATCTTTTGGAATCTGCTTTAATACAACTTACTTTTCATTGTAATTTCAATGTTAGTCGTGACCTTTTTCTTTTTCATTTAGACCCTTGTATCTGTAACATGTTTAAGAATGACCTCAAAGATATAATTACTGACTTAAATAAAAATCAGTTGCCTTAGAGTTATTAATTTTTGTTTTAATGTATGTATGTCATGTATTGTGAATATGGTTTTGTTTACCAAGTTCCGAATAGCTGTCACCTATAATCCTTTAATTGTCTGGAAATTGTATCTGAGATGATTGTCTTAAACCTTTAATTGCACCCATTGTTTATGCTTGTTTGGGAAGGTTTCTTATCTTCCAGGTGTGTCGGATTCTAGGTACTAATCCCTTTATAATCCCTATCTGTCAGTTATACGAACCTTCTTGTATTGTCTTTTCTCGTATTTATGTCAGTATCTGCTCAGTAAAGGACTTTTAAAGTCGAAAGATCTTGGCAGACGCTCCTTCGTTTATTTTTCCTTCGTGCATTTATCTTTATTATATATATATTATATTATATATATATATATATATATATATATATATATATATATATATATATATATATATATATATATATATGGAGATATAATTCCACAATGATGTAATATCCTCATGTAGTTTATAGAATATATATTTCTTTTTACAGTAATTTGAAGTTTTTGATCATCAGCTGTGGTCTTGTTCAGAGCTGATGATCGTAAAGCTTTAAATTACTGTATAAAGAATATACATTTTATCTAACTACATCAAGATTTTACATCATTGTGGATTATATCCTCATTTACTTAGAGGTAAGACATGGTACTTAGCTTCTGCATATATATATATATATATATATATATATATATATATATATATATATATATATATATATATATAGTATATATGTATGTGTGTGTGTGTGTGTGTGTGTGTGTAAACTATATAAATTACATATATATACATACTATATATGTCCTGTGGTCAATTTCGCACTGATCTATTGGCAAATACCTCAAAAAAAAATTTATCAGTGAACTTGAACATATTTATTCGTATTAGGGGTGGTATGTTTGCATACAAAAAAAACTTATATATATATATATATATATATATATATATATACTATATATATATATAATATATATATATATTATATATATATATCATAATACATATACACTTATATACATACATATATATATACAAGCTTTTTGTATGCAAACATACCACTATAGGTTTAGTTGACATCAATTTTTTCACTGCTAATAATTTTTTGAAGTATTTTCCAATAGAATCATTGTGAAATTGACCGCAGGACATAATAAACTCAATATCTTCCACGTAGTGCAATAAACTCAATTCATTTCCACTCAATGTAATAAACTCAAATTTCTAGGCAGTGCAATAAACCTTCTGCGCAGTCTAATGAACTCAAATACCTTCCACTCAACGAAATAAACTCAAATACCTTCCACTCAACGAAATAAACTCAAATACCTTCCACTCAACGAAATAAACTCAAATACCTTCCACTCAACGAAATAAACTCAAATACCTTCAACACAGTGTCGTGGCCGATTTCAGTGCCTCAATACAACTTGGTGGAATGTCTGGTGAAGTGTTACTGACAGTGGAGATGTGCAGCCAAGGGCAGCTTGGCACAATGGAAAAAAGTGTGATGTAGTAGTTTGAGAAGAAACGACGACTTGAGGTACACGTGAACTTTTTTGTTCTTTTACGTTTTTTGTGCGCTATCGGAAAACGATTTTGTTTTTGCCTCACACCTGTACATGCAGGGTTCGTTGCGAGAGCTTTTTTCCTATCACGATTTCCAGTTTTCTTTAATAGAGAACTGTTGAGATGGATATTTGTCTGTCCGTCCACACTTTTTCAGTCCGCCCTCAGATCTTCAGAACTACTGAGGCTAGAGGGCTGCAAATTGGCATGTTGGTCATCCACGTTCCAATCATCAAACATACAAAATTGCAGTCCTCTGTCCTTAGTAGTTTTGATTTTATTTAAAGTTAAAGTTAGTCATGATCGTGCGTCTAGGGACGCTGTAGGACAGGTCACCACCGGGCCATATCTGAAAGTGTCATGGGTCGAGGCTCATACAGCATTATACCAAGACCACCGAAGGATTTATCTATTTTCGTTGGCCTTGACTATACGCTGTACAGAAAACTCTATGTTGCCTATTATCTGCTTGACATCGACATTCGTCTCTTAACCCCGGACGGTGCGTCGAAGGTCTTCGATTTCACGGTCTGTAGTTTAACTTTGGCGGTTAGTTACAGGCTGACAACCCGCCCCACAACCCCTTCCTCTAACAAAAAATAAATAAATAGATAAATAAATAAAAGTCAGAAATCCTTAGCAAGTGGTTAGACGATCCCTTACTCACCTAAGGCTGGTCACTAATGAATTATGTGTTTATATAGGGAGACTACAGAAAGACGGTTCTGTCAGTGTATGCGTCGATTTTAGACGTTTAAATGAAAAGACAATCCCTGACCGCTATCCAGTCGCATGCATACCAGATCTTTTTGTTGAAATTGGGGGACATAATATTTATAGCTCAATTGATTTGGCGCAGGGTTTCTTACAGGTCCCTCTTAGTGAGAGTAGCAAGGAATATACCGCTTTTTCAGTGCCCAAGGGACACTATGAATTTACGCGAATGCCTTTCGGTTTATTGGGCAGTCCAATGACCTTTACCAGGTTGGTGAACACAGTTTTGCACGGGTTATTGGGCAAAATGTTTTTGTGTATATGGATGATATCCTGGTCGCAACGGACACGATCGCTCAACACCTGGAAGTGCTTACAGAAGTACTTAGGAGGCTTAGATTAGAGGGGTTGAAAATTAAGCTAGCCAAGTGCTCATTCTTGAAAAAGCAGATCACATATCTAGGCCACATCATATCTAAGGAAGGGGTTAGAGTAAATGACGATAAAGTCAAAGCAATAGCGAATTTTTGCACCCCCCGGATCAAAGAAAGAGATTAAGTCATTCCTGGGTATCGCCGGTTTCTTCAGGAGGTTTGTGAAAGGGTTCTCTAATATAGCAGCTCCCCTAACTGATGTATTGCGGGAAGACGTTCAATTTCAATGGAAGGAACCCCAGGCGGAGAGTTTTCAAAAGCTCAAGGACGCGCTAATGAATCCCCCTGTTTTGAAGTTTCCAGATTTTAAGCGAACCTTTCACATTAGTGACTGATGCAAGCCAGGAAGGTATAGGTGCTTGGTTTCCTTATGCAAAAGTTCGATGGGAAATTTCATCCTATATGCTTTTTATAGCAGGAAGTTCAGGACAAAGGGCAGCAACGAGAAGTCCATGGCCACCATAGATAAAGAAGCCTTTGCAATAGTGTCAAGCTTAGTTCATTTTAAAATGTTACTGATGGGGAATAAAGTAGAAGTTCTTACAGACCACAAGCCATTACTAGATCTTTTTAATAAACCCGATTTGTCGCCAAAAAGAGCTTGATGGTTTTTAACTATCAGAGATTTTGATGCAAACCTCAAATATTTAGAGGGCAAATTTAACGTGGTTGCTGATGCTCTCAGCAGGAGTTTTCACGACACGGAAGGTTTCCAAGTCGCGCAAGTCACTAGCGAGGCCATACAATGGGATATACCTCTCATAGAGCAAAGGCAAGATGAAGACGAGATTTTAGCAGATGCAAAAAGCGGTTTCTAAGAGGGGGAATTAGTCAAGAAACGTTATAAGTTGCCTTTTTCGGGTTTGGAGTTAGAAGGTAATCTATTGGTTAGGAAAATTAAATATAAGTCGAGAACCTGTGAAAGTAAAGGAGATATGACACAGATCGTAATTCCGAAGGTCATAATTCCAGTGGTTTTGGATATAGTTCATGCAGGTACGATAGTCCACACTTGGGAATAGAAAAAACGTATGATGAGGTTCGTGCTAAATACATTTGGAAAAACATGGGGAAAGATGTGGAAAATTTCGTAAGGAATTGTACGGTGTGCAACGCATGTAAGTCTGCAAGGACAACTTCATGCAAATTAGGATCATATCCTATACCGAGTAGACCTTTTCAGAGAATACATATGGATATCCTGGGGAATTTTTGTGAGTCTAATATGCGAACAAGTACTTGTTAGTGATAATAGATGAACTTACAAGGATAGTAGAAATTTTCCCACTTAAGCATAAAACGGCCGAAGAAGTAGCCATAGCGTTTTTCAATGGTATCATTTGCAGATATGGCTCACCCAAAGTTCTGTTAACCGACAATGGGAGGGAATTTGTGAACAAAACCTTGGAATGTTTAGCTGAAGTCATGGGGATACAGAAAGTAACAATTATTCCATACAGACCCGAGGCTAATGGGTTGTGCGAACGAGCAAACAGGAACGTGCTCGAGGCTCTCAGGAAAACTGTAGGTGGTAATGATAAGAATTGGCACAGATATGTTAATGTTGTTAGACATAGTATAAACACTATGGTTAGTGATTCCATTAAAATGTCCCCATTTGAAGCTTTGTTTGGTTGTCCAGCATGAGGTACATTTGATTTGCTAACTATGCCTCATCATGGGAAGATACGGTCGAGCGGCGGTTGGTATCCACAGCGGGAGAGGAGACATGCTTGTCTCAGCCGTAATCTCGAATCCACAACCAGAGATATGGTACAGAAGAGTAATAGTAAAACATCTGATCCCAAGATCAATGTCGGAGACAAGGTATTTTTAAAACTTAACGTGAGAAATGAACTAAATTACAAATTTGGCCCGAAGTTTGAGGTCCTTTTAAAGTCATTGAAGAGAAAATTGGAAACAGATTTGTAGTCTTAGAGGAAAAAACATGTCGGTCGAGGTTAACACATATCTCAAAATTGAAAAGAATTGGTTGTGGTGACTAATATATTGTTTGCACAATTGCATTTTTCTCCTTTTTTTCTTGCTGTCTGTTTTTTGCAATTTGGTGGCGGAATGCTTTCACGGTTTATTTTTCTCTTTTTTATTGCCTTCTACTGTTTTTTTTTCTTATGCGCGAATCTGCAGTGTTTTGGCGTAAGATTTCGGGGTTAATATTTTACGTGGGAAGTGGTTGAAATATGGCAAGTTTTTGTTTTAGCTGAGAAACGTGTTGATAAACATGTGATTATTCCTTTGTGTATGATATTTGGGGCTGAATTTTTAGGGTTTCACGAGCCGAATAGATGACATTGGGGTTTTATATAATTCGGGTAATGTCGTGGGGAGATATGATTTAATGACAATTTTTTTTGGGGGGGGATGATTTTGTTGTTTTGTGTGGGGTTATTAATTAAATGGAGGAAATATTTTTATTACTGGAGTGGTGTTATTATTAAGATGGTGATTTATATATATATATATATATATATATATATATATATATATATATATATATATATATATATATATATATATATATATATATATTAAGGAGATGGCATTAATCTTTGGGGGTGACTTTTTTTTTTGGTGGTATATAATTATGGAATTGTGAGTTTATCGTAGTTTTTTATCCCTATTAGGTGATAATTTTTTATATAATTGGGCAGTATCGTTTGGAGAGTTATGTCTTCGAGACAATTTCGGAACACCTTGGTCATATCTTGGAGATAGCTTTGGTGAAATGTGCTGATGTGCTTTCAGTATAGAACATTTTTTTGAGAATCATGAGTTTCTGGTGTTGCGAGTCTGGCTATGCTGCAGTTCGAAGCACCTGAGGTGTTCATAGGTGGATTGTTTTGCTAAGGTTGCTGTAATGAATCTGGTTGCGGATTTTTCCCTTTGGAATTGATTACTCTGGGATTTGCACTATTCTTGTAGATGTTGATTATGGCATTCCACAGGAATGTATCATGTAAGGGGATTCTTTTCCGGTCGTTTCTGGTCGATGGGGTTGCTGCGGTAGCAAATTCCGTAACGGTACACATTCTGTTTGGGGAAAGATATTGAATTATATATGTTTCTTTTTCTCTTACGTGCGCTGTGTAATGGGGGAAAGTTCACTTATTATTGTTGTTATTATCTTATTTTTTTCCCTTTTCTTTTTCTTTTCTTACGAGAGATTTCGTAAGGGGGTTAAGCTCTAAATATCATTTTTGTTTTAGATAGGAGATATAATTTGTCAGGGTATGTGAGTTAGATAGAAGGGGTGTTCGACATTATATTTTATGGAGGTTAGTTATATAAACCATAAAGGGGTTTTAGTTGTTAGACTTTATGGGTTCTCTTTTGATAGCGTGTTTGTCAGATATGGGATTATTTGTGAGGATTCAGTGGGTAAAGATTATATTTTGTTTAGCGAGGAATTTTTAATATTTGACTAGTAGATTGAGTATATTAATTAATGACGGATTTGTTGGGTAAAGCAAGACTTTAGTTATTTTATGACCATGTAGACCTTTTAAATACAGACTCACAATGACTTTAGAGAATTCCCAACTCTACGTGATGATGGCGATGGAAACGACTTCGTTCTACAGTACCAGAGGTCGAGTCAAGTCTACACTGGACTGCCTTTGCAAAGGATGAGATGTCTTCGATATATCGTCTCAGGATACGTTCTGGGATAAATCAGGAGTCTACAGTCTTCAATGAGGCAGGTGCGAGTAGCACTTGCACAGAAGTCACGGGATATTTCCTTGACAACGGGGTGGTGACCACATTTCCTTCAGTAGAAAATGTCGAATCTACAGTTTTGCAACGAGAGGGTGTTGGATACACTCACGAGGGTCGCAGATTCTGAATAAAGGCGCGTGCTGAGTTGTTTCGAGTTGGTTTACGCACTCGACCTGCGTCTACAACTATTCGTCGAGTTCTGCTTATCTTAGTGACGAGGATGAGCCTTTCTTTAGTGACCGTTACACTATACCAATATTAATTATCATGTTAGGTGCTATACTGATCACAATTTGTGCGCTAGGAGTTCTTAAGCTTTTGTGCATTCGACGAAGCACAAGGGCTCCCGCAACGGAGGTAGCCCTAAGTCCTGTTGTTACATACTTAATTAGGTTCATCACTGAATATTTAAGAATAAGACACGGATGGGTTCTGTAAGCTTATAACACAATACTAAGAAAGGATAAATGAAAATTTATTAACGAAGTAATTATTATATTAACACAAAAGGTAAGTAAAAATAAACATTCCTCCCTTAGCAGAACAATGCTATAAATCACACCCATAAATAAAGAAAATAAACCTCATTCAAAATATGAAAAATATACAGAAAATACTCAAAAATAAATAGGCAGCTCCTTCGACCCTCCTCCCAGCAAGAGACCAGAGTGAGACTAACTTAAAGCCAGGGAAAAGGTCCGAAGGAGACAAACAATGCAGAATATAACAAGTGATTCCGTATTCATATGGTAGTTATACAGTTAACTAAAAAAGACAATAATTAAATGGTTCAGCAATATGTACAAATTTAACAATATGCGTCATAAATGTGGTAAATTGATACATTGTGCATTAGTTGCTGATGTGGTGTGCGACAGGAGTGCACAAAGGACATAGGTGGCCGAGCATCTTACAAGTGTGTCATGTTAGTGAATCACATATCATGTCTTGCTTGGAGACAAGCTGAACTGTAAGGGCAGCTTACTTGAGTGAAGGAATTTGGGTATGTAAGCGTTCTGACCGAGAGATCACTCGTCTTGTCGTCAAGCATGTACATTCGTTTGTACGGATGTTACAGGTCTAATAGACCAAGGCACTTGCGAAAGCCACATTCCTTTTGGTGAGCACAAAGAGGTCGGTTGGTACACGTCAGGTGTCGGGAGAGAAAATCCCCATCGTAAAGGTATGGCACATATTTTGTAAGACTTAGAAAACCGTTACCTTTGAAAAGAGAGAGAAGTGTGAAATAGTTTCTTTACTTAAATTACTTTGAGAAGAGTGATGTGTGAAGTGTATCTTTTATCCATTGTTATCTTTATTACAGATGGGTTCTATGTCATGGTACTAGAGATGGGAATCTCTAACCTGACTAATATAATGAACTTATTGACATTTTGGGTCTGGGAGTGAATTCTTAGTCAGGAGGGTAGAATGTTAACTTACTAGTTTTCTTTATGGGCAGATTTGGGTTTTCTGTCATTATGACTTGTTAATCATTTTGTTCTATTTTATATTCCACTGCTTTGGGTAATAAATAGTATATTTTTATACTTACAAGATCTTAATAGCACGAGATCTTAATAGCCTAACGACATGGTTGCATACAGAGGGCACCATTGACTACAGGTAAGGGTTCCCAATTTGTGTAGCTTTAATAAAAGGGGGGTTAAGATATATATATATATATATATATATATATATATATATATATATATACATTATATGATATTTATATATCTATATAAATATGTATGTATATATATATATATATATATATATATATATATATATATATATATATATATATATATATATATATAATATATATATATATATATATATATATATATATATATATATATTTATATATATGTAAGTGATTACATAATAAAAATATGGAATGTTGTTCCATATATATAATAAACTAAAACTAAAGAGGTCAACCAGATTGCTTGCAGGAATGTGATCAGACCAGATACAATAAAGTAGGCTAAGTTGACATGCCGTTACCTGTGGTCATTCATTTGTTTTGAAACATTAGTCCAAGCTTCCTGCTTGAGACAACTACCGTGACCTATAATTCAAACGGCCTACGTGATTTCTAATGTCTCATTTTGCATGTATGTTCATATGTTCGAGCTACTGTCTGCTTCCTTTATGACCTGTAACCGAGATGGTAGTGGGAACAGAACAGAATTAACCATCATCATTGGCAGAAGCGATCAAGCCATCGTCATTGGCAGACCTGTACAATCCTATATTCATCATGTAATCTCAGAAGAATAGATGTATTTTTATACTTCGTGTTTTCTACTAGAAACCTCACATACGAAAAGATATCATCATGAGTTTAAAACATCGTCGTCATAACCACTTCGTAAGTTATCAGCAAACCCCAAGACACTCCAATGAGTGTGGAAGTGCATAACCAACCGACTTAGCGTAAGATTATCGCAAGTCTAACATTACCTCATGGCGCCTTATTATACAAGGCAACAGCCCTAATATTGGTGGCAGACTACTACAAGAACTCTTCAACATCTTCCGAAGAATAACAAATAATGTATCATATCAGAAGTCAACGACGACGAAAGCAACAGATTCTTCAAGCAACTTAGTATCATCGTTTAGTGAGCGACTTCAGAAAACAACAAGAACTCTTCAACGTCTTCCGAAGAATAACGAATAATGTATCATCAGAAGTCAACGACGATGAAAGCAACAGATTCTTCATGCAACTTAGTATTATTGTTTAGTGAGCGACTTCAGAAAACAACAAGAACTCTTCAACGTCTTCCGAAGAATAACGAATAATGTATCATATCAGAAATCAACGACGACGAAAGCAAGAGATTCTTCAAGCAACTTAGTATCATCGTTTAGTGAGCGATTTCAGAAGTACATAACTTCAAGAAACAAACCGAACGCATCTTCAGCATCGGATCTTCAAAGGACATGAATCATCCAAACAACGCGCACGGGGGAAACTGAAGCCAAACCAGGTCATCCCCTAAACAGAGAAGGAGGGCCAAGGCCGTGTGTCGTTATCGGAACACCGTGACTTCCCACAAAATCAAGCTAAGTACAATTTTTTTTATTCATTTGGAGTAACTGAGTGTTTCCTTACAGGTCGAATTTTCATTATTCCTGTGGCTGAAGTTACGAGACATTCTTAATCTTACTTTTTTACAGAAATTATCTACATCATTGAGATTTCGCTACTGCGGGTTTTTATCTTTGAGTTTCTGTTTCCAGAAGTTCTACTGAAATATCATAATCATATACTGTGTTAATTTTATCATTTTGGGTGATTATTAATCCTTTACGTAACAAATCATATTAAACAGTGAATATGCGTTTATGCAGTGGACGTCTGTATTTATACAGATGCATGGATAGGGTCGTTAGGCACCGTAGTGATTAGAAAACACACAAAAGCAAGTGGAACACCCGTACAAATCTAGATAAATTAGAGGTAACACTATTTCGGGTCAGAACAATAAAGACTCCGGTGCAAGGTCCCGATCGCAGTTTTAGCCTTGAGTTTTTTAGTTATACGCATAAAATATCGAACCTCAATGACTCAACTTAACTTTAAAAATACAGCTGGATTGCAAGGAATAACATGTCTATGAAAAACTTTCATTAGGCTAAATGCACTGACCAGGATCCCTCACTATTTCAAATTTTAGCAAAAAATGAAGTAAACCACAGCAAGTACAGGATAACGCAGTAGAGATAACTTATTTTAATAGTAATCGCTCAATTCTTTATAGTTCGTCATTCATACGTTCGTTGCTTTATACGTAATTAGCAGCAACATAATGCTAAAAACATACAATACGTTGCCGATGGTAATAAAGAGAAGAATCCTAATTATTACAAAAAGAAATAGGTAAACAGTAGCCATTTCAGAAACAAACAAATCGTGCTTAGGCAAACTTGGTTACTGTGTCATCTAGTCAAGCGGTCAGGGTCAGTCAAATCTGCCGAAGTGTTCAAAGCATAGCACATTCCACATAAGCGACTTCAGCGGAGAGGGAGAGCGATGTTGGAAAAATTAAAAAGGAATTTTCCTATGAATCACACGACCGTATCAAGTAATCAGAGCAGGTTCTCGTAATTTTAATACATAAGTTATTATAAGTAGTGGTGGATTAAGCCTGACTGTACGTGCTGTAAAAATTAGAATATCTTGTTTTTATGCCTTTAGTCCACGTAATATCCTGTATTTATGGACTCACCATCTGTTGTTCGAACTTCCCTATTGAGAAGTCCGGATAAGCGAGCGCTTACGGATACCTCTATAGTTATAAAAAACATTGATCTGTATCTAGTGTAATTGTAAGATATCCATCTATGTGTATACAAAAAATTACCTTACATCCTGCCAAATAAGGTGTGTTTTATCAAAGAAAATTTATAAACCTTCAACATATTAAAATCCGTTTTGAACAAAAGAGACAGTTAATCAAATAATAACTTATATAAAGGAACCAATCATTCGTCTCATAAATCGTGATATTGTTCAACGACCCAACAGAATTCTCCCACAACCGCAGTCGCAGTTTGCACGCAAAATCTCGAGAAGCATGCACCCTCGAATGTCTTAGTGCGTGTAAAAAGACTTTGCTGGGATCTGAAATTTTAATCCTTCCCGACACTGAAATATAACGATTTCCGCGAACAAAGCCCTAGACACGGTTGACTCACAGCAACAAGTTAATCTATTAATCCACAAAACCTATACATATAAATATTGCATTTTTTTTATTGTTGCTAATTTTTAATCACACCCAACCAGTTGTAGATGAATCTCTCTTATACTCTATCTAAAGTAATATCCGTAAAGTCATTCAAGCAGAGGTGATTCAGCAGAAATTTTTTTTTTATCTTTTATCTGAATACCAGGAAGTTTCTCCACTAGCGAGCGATCTCTGGGGAAAAACGGATGTCATCGAACACAAAATACGGTCCAAGGACAAACATAAAGCTATATACGTACCTTCGTATAGACTCCCAATGAAATTTCAAAATAGAGAAAAATGACGAAGCTGAAAAAATTTTAGTAATAGGAGTCAATAGGAAATCAAATAGCCCATATAATTTTTCCCTCAAACATCAGAATAAATTTTTTTCACCAACTTGGACTTACTTAAAGGCTTTCATCAGATACCATTAGCTAAGCGAGTGTACCTCATACACCGCCTTCAGCACACTCAGGGGACATTATCAATTTTTACGTATGCCTCCGGCTTACGTTGCGCCCCAATTACAATATAGTGTTTGGAAACTTTTAGGGGATACCCTACATGCTTATATGGTTGGTCTTGTAATCTTTTCTAATACCTTAGAAGTACATTCACACAAACTAGAGCTAGTGCTACAGAGACAAAGACAAATAATCTCAGAGTAAAATCATAATAAATAAAATGAGTTTTTTTAAAAAAAAACCGAACATGTTTATTTACGTTTTATGTGTCTAGTCAAGGTCTTAAAGTAGTCCATGGTAAGGTGTCAGCTATTCATAACTTTCTGGTACCTATTAACGTAAAAGGGGGATACAGCACTTTTGCGCTGTAGTGGGTATTACAATCGTATGTAAATATGTAACTCTTCAATCATGACAGCTCCTTTAACAGATTTTACGAAGAAGGGCGTAGATTTATTATGGTCTAAAAAGCATCAACAGGCGTTCGATATCTTAAAAGCGGAATAATGCAGCTCACCTAACTTAAAAATCCCTGATTTAAATAAGGAATTTTTTTTTATTGCGACAGACGCCTCAGACCAAGGGGCAAGAGGGGTACTACTTCAGCAATATGATAAACAGTTCTTTCCCATAGCTTTTTATTCACGTAAACTAAAGCCCTCTGAAAGTAAATTTGCCAAGGGGTAATAGGACAAAGGAAGGGGCATAGGTATCATTAACTCACTAGTACATTTTAATGTTTCCATAATTCACCGGCCTATCCTGATAAAACCATCCTTACTGACCATAAACGTCCCATACCGAGTTTTTTCAAAAGCTTTAAACACAGTCCCAAAGGAACTTGTTGGCATATGATCATTCAGGTCTTTGGAGCCAAGTTAAGATATCTACCTGGGAAAGCAAATATCATAGTTGACGCATTATCCCGCAATCCCGCACCATACTGCAAAGAACCATTAACCCTCTTACGCCGACTGGACGCATTTTACATCGACATTTTTTGTCTCCCGTGTGCCGACTTGACGTATTTTACGTCCACTTACAAAAGTTTTTTTTTAAATTCTCGGAAAAATACTTATAGGCCTACCAACCTAAAACTTTTGAATCACGCGCCTTGGGGGATGCTGGAAGTTCACGGATCAAGGTGTTGTTTTGTTTACAATCGTTACGCAGGCGCGCAAGCGCGAATTTCTTTCTTGCCGCACTAAAAAGTATCTGTGACACATCTCGGAAATTATTTCGTCACTTTGACATAATTTTTGTACCATTGTAAATTAGCCGTTACATGAAGTATTATATATGATAATGTGTGCATTTTTATGTAAAATACAACAATAAAATACTCATGATTGTAGCTTTTATCAGTTTTGAGATATTTTCATATAAATAACGATAGTTGCCAAATTTTCAACCTTTGGTCAACTTTGACTCTACCGAATGGTCTAAAAACGCAATTGTAAGCTAAAACGCTTATATTCTAGTAATATTCAATCATTTACCTTAATTTTGCAACTAATTCGAAGTCTCTAGCACAATATTTCGATTTATGGTGAATTTATGAAAAAACTTTTTCCTTACGTCTGCGCGGTGACTCTTCCAAAAAAAATCATACATGCGATTGTGGTAATGTTTGCACCATTTTTATATATGGAAATGTGTGCAATTTCATGCACAATACAACTAAAAACAACCCATGGTTGTAGCTTTTATCAGTTTTGAGATTTTTTCATATAAATAACGATAATTGCCAAAATTTCAACCTTCAGTCAACTTTGACTCTACCGAAATGGTCGAAAAACGCAATTATAAGCTAAAACGCTTATATTTTAGTAATATTCAAGAATTTACCTTCATTTTTCAACAAATTGGAAGTCTCTAGCAAAATATTTTGATTTATGGTGAATTTATGAAAAAATAACATTTTCTTTACGTCCGCGCGGTAACTCTTCCGAAAAAATCATACGTGCGATTGTGGCAATGTTTGCACCATTTTAAATTAGCCGTTACATAAAGTTTTACATATGAAAATGTGCGCAATTTCATGTAGAATACAACTAAAATTAAATTAAGGTTGAAGCTTTTCTCATTTTTTAAATATTTGCATATAAATCACGATAAATAGAAAAAAAACCACGTTCGGTCAACTTTGACTCTACCGAAATGGTCGAAAAACGCAATTGTAAGCTAAAACTCTTACAGTCTAGTAATATTCAGTCATTTATCTTCATCTTGAAACAAATTCGAAGTCTCTAGCAAAATATTTAGATTTATGGTGAATTTAAAAGTAAATCTTTCCTTCCCTCCACGCGTGGATTCTCCGCCACAAATCTCCGAAATACGTACGTCCCATTCTCGGAATATTTGCTCCGTTTCATATTAGGCATTTCATAGAGTTTTATATATGAAAATGTGCGCAATTTCATTTAGAATAAAACGAAAAATATTTGAAGGTTGTAGCTTTTCTTATTTCCGAAATAATTGCATATAAATAATACATATATATATATAAAAATTTGACATTCGGTCAACTTTAACTCGTCAGATATGGTCGAAAACTGCAATTGTAAGCTAATACTCTTACAGTATAATAATATTCAATCATTTGTCTTCATTCTCTAGGACAATATTTAGATTTATGGTGAATTTTTGAAAAAAATATTTGTTTACGAATTCAAGCATTATTTTGTGATAATATTTTATCTGTGTTGCTTTTATCGTTTTACAATGTGTTATATACCAAAATGATTGCAATTTAGTGTAAATTACATCAACAAAAAAAGTAACTTGTTACCTTTAACCGTTTTGCGCACAGCGCGATTTGAATACAATTATATATGAAATTTCGTTTTTGCACTATCATATATCGCATTATTTATATATGATAATGATAATTTTTTTCATTTCTGATGGTTGCATACTAAACTTCAGGCAATGACAAAAAAAGGAGCCAAAAATAAACTCTTAATCTTGATCTTGACCAAGGGGCAAGAGGGGTACTACTTCAGCAATATGATAAACAGTTCTTTCCCATAGCTTTTTATTCACGTAAACTAAAGCCCTCTGAAAGTAAATTTGCAGTAATAGGCAAGGAAGGGCTAGGTATCATTAACTCACTAGTACATTTTAAGTTCATAATCTACGGCTATCCTGATAAAATCCTTACTGACCATAAAGTCCCATACCGAGTTTTTTCAAAAGCTTTAAACACAGTCCCAAAGGAACTTGTTGGCATATGATCATTCAGGTCTTTGGAGCCAAGTTAAGATATCTACCTGGGAAAGCAAATATCATAGTTGACGCATTATCCCGCAATCCCGCACCATACTGCAAAGAACCATTAACCCTCTTACATCGACTGGACGCATTTTACATCGACATTTTTTGTCTCCCGTGTGCCGACTTGACGTATTTTACGTCCACTTACAAAAGTTTTTTTTTAAATTCTCGGAAAAATACTTATAGGCCTACCAACCTAAAACTTTTGAATCACGCGCCTTGGGGGATGCTGGAAGTTCACGGATCAAGGTGTTGTTTTGTTTACATTCGTTACGCAGGCGCGCAGCGCGAATTTCTTTCTTGCCGCACTAAAAAGTATCTGTGACACATCTCGGAAATTATTTCGTCACTTTGACATAATTTTTGTACCATTGTAAATTAGCCGTTACATGAAGTATTATATATGATAATGTGTGCATTTTTATGTAAAATACAACAATAAAATACTCATGATTGTAGCTTTTATCAGTTTTGAGATATTTTCATATAAATAACGATAGTTGCCAAATTTTCAACCTTTGGTCAACTTTGACTCTACCGAATGGTCTAAAAACGCAATTGTAAGCTAAAACGCTTATATTCTAGTAATATTCAATCATTTACCTTAATTTTGCAACTAATTCGAAGTCTCTAGCACAATATTTCGATTTATGGTGAATTTATGAAAAAACTTTTTCCTTACGTCTGCGCGGTGACTCTTCCAAAAAAAATCATACATGCGATTGTGGTAATGTTTGCACCATTTTTATATATGGAAATGTGTGCAATTTCATGCACAATACAACTAAAAACAACCCATGGTTGTAGCTTTTATCAGTTTTGAGATTTTTTCATATAAATAACGATAATTGCCAAAATTTCAACCTTCAGTCAACTTTGACTCTACGAAATGGTCGAAAAACGCATTATAAGCTAAAACGCTTATATTTTAGTAATATTCAAGAATTTACCTTCATTTTTCAACAAATTGGAAGTCTCTAGCAAAATATTTTGATTTATGGTGAATTTATGAAAAAATAACATTTTCTTTACGTCCGCGCGGTAACTCTTCCGAAAAAATCATACGTGCGATTGTGGCAATGTTTGCACCATTTTAAATTAGCCGTTACATAAAGTTTTACATATGAAAATGTGCGCAATTTCATGTAGAATACAACTAAAATTAAATTAAGGTTGAAGCTTTTCTTTTTCATTTTTTAAATATTTGCATATAAAATCACGATAAATAGAAAAAAAAACACGTTCGGTCAACTTTGACTTACCGAAAATGGTCGAAAAAACGCAATTGTAAGCTAAAACTCTTACAGTCTAGTAATATTCAGTCATTTATCTTCATCTTGAAACAAATTCGAAGTCTCTAGCAAAATATTTAGATTTATGGTGAATTTAAAAGTAAATCTTCCTTCCTCCCACGCGTGGATTCTCCGCCACAAATCTCCGAAATACGTACGTCCCATTCTCGGAATATTTGCTCCGTTTCATATTAGGCATTTCATAGAGTTTTATATATGAAAATGTGCGCAATTTCATTTAGAATAAAACGAAAAATATTTGAAGGTTGTAGCTTTTCTTATTTCCGAAATAATTGCATATAAATAATACATATATATATATAAAAATTTGACATTCGGTCAACTTTAACTCGTCAGATATGGTCGAAAACTGCAATTGTAAGCTAATACTCTTACAGTATAATAATATTCAATCATTTGTCTTCATTCTCTAGGACAATATTTAGATTTATGGTGAATTTTTGAAAAAAATATTTGTTTACGAATTCAAGCATTATTTTGTGATAATATTTTATCTGTGTTGCTTTTATCGTTTTACAATGTGTTATATACCAAAATGATTGCAATTTAGTGTAAATTACATCAACAAAAAAAGTAACTTGTTACCTTTAACCGTTTTGCGCACAGCGCGATTTGAATACAATTATATATGAAATTTCGTTTTTGCACTATCATATATCGCATTATTTATATATGATAATGATAATTTTTTTCATTTCTGATGGTTGCATACTAAACTTCAGGCAATGACAAAAAAAGGAGCCAAAAATAAACTCTTAATCTTGATCTTGACCAAGGGGCAAGAGGGGTACTACTTCAGCAATATGATAAACAGTTCTTTCCCATAGCTTTTTATTCACGTAAACTAAAGCCCTCTGAAAGTAAATTTGCAGTAATAGGCAAGGAAGGGCTAGGTATCATTAACTCACTAGTACATTTTAAGTTCATAATCTACGGCTATCCTGATAAAATCCTTACTGACCATAAAGTCCCATACCGAGTTTTTTCAAAAGCTTTAAACACAGTCCCAAAGGAACTTGTTGGCATATGATCATTCAGGTCTTTGGAGCCAAGTTAAGATATCTACCTGGGAAAGCAAATATCATAGTTGACGCATTATCCCGCAATCCCGCACCATACTGCAAAGAACCATTAACCCTCTTACATCGACTGGACGCATTTTACATCGACATTTTTTGTCTCCCGTGTGCCGACTTGACGTATTTTACGTCCACTTACAAAAGTTTTTTTTTAAATTCTCGGAAAAATACTTATAGGCCTACCAACCTAAAACTTTTGAATCACGCGCCTTGGGGGATGCTGGAAGTTCACGGATCAAGGTGTTGTTTTGTTTACAATCGTTACGCAGGCGCGCAAGCGCGAATTTCTTTCTTGCCGCACTAAAAAGTATCTGTGACACATCTCGGAAATTATTTCGTCACTTTGACATAATTTTTGTACCATTGTAAATTAGCCGTTACATGAAGTATTATATATGATAATGTGTGCATTTTTATGTAAAATACAACAATAAAATACTCATGATTGTAGCTTTTATCAGTTTTGAGATATTTTCATATAATAACGATAGTTGCCAAATTTTCAACCTTTGGTCAACTTTGGAACTCTACCTAATGGTCTAAAAAATCGCAATTGTAAAGCTAAAACGTCTTATATTCTAGTAATATTCAATCATTTACCTTAATTTTGCAACTAATTCGAAGCTCTTCTACACAATATTTCGATTTATGGTGAATTTATGAAAAAAACTTTTTCCTTACGTCTGCGCGGTGAACTCTTCCAAAAAAAATCATAACATGCGATTGTGGTTAACTGTTTGCACCATTTTTATATATGGAAATGTGTGCAATTTCATGCACAATACAACTAAAAAACAACCCATGGTTGTAGCTTTTATCAGTTTTGAAAGATATTTTTTCATATAAATAACGATAATTGCCAAAATTTCAACTTCAGTCAACTTTGACTCTACCGAAATGGTCGAAAAACGCAATTATAAGCTAAAACGCTTATATTTTAGTAATATTCAAGAATTTACCTTCATTTTTCAACAAATTGGAAGTCTCTAGCAAAATATTTTGATTTATGGTGAATTTATGAAAAAATAACATTTTCTTTACGTCGTCGTTTCCTCCCCCGCGTAACTCTTCCGAAAAAATCATACGTGCGATTGTGGCAATGTTTGCAACCATTTAAATTAGCCGTTACTAAAGTTTTACATATGAAAATGTGCGCAATTTCATGTAGAATACAACTAAAATTAAATTAAGGTTGCAAGCTTTTTCATTTTTAAATATTTGCATATAAATCACGATAAATCAGAAAAAAAAACCCACGTCTTTTGGTCCAACTTTGACTCTACCGAAATGGTCGAAAAACGCAATTGTAAGCTAAAACTCTTACAGTCTAGTAATATTCAGTCATTTATCTTCATCTTGAAACAAATTCGAAGTCTCTAGCAAAATATTTAGATTTATGGTGAATTTAAAAGTAAATCTTTCCTTCCCTCCACGCGTGGATTCTCCGCCACAAATCTCCGAAATACGTACGTCCCATTCTCGGAATATTTGCTCCGTTTCATATTGGCATTTCATAGAGTTTATATATGAAAATGTGCGCAATTTCATTTTAGAATAAAACGAAAAATATTTGAAGGTTGTAGCTTTTCTTATTTCCGAAATAATTGCATATAAATAATACATATATATATATAAAAATTTGACATTCGGTCAACTTTAACTCGTCAGATATGGTCGAAAACTGCAATTGTAAGCTAATACTCTTACAGTATAATAATATTCAATCATTTGTCTTCATTCTCTAGGACAATATTTACGATTTATGGTGAAAAAAAAAAAAATTTTTTTGAAAAAAATATTTGTTTTTTACGAATTTTCATGCATTATTTTGTGATAATAATTTTTATCTGTGTTGCTTTTATCGTTTTTACAATGTGTTATTTTTACCAACCAAATGAATTGCAATTTAGTGTAAATTACATCAACAAAAAAAGTAACTTGTTACCTTTAACCGTTTTGCGCACAGCGCGATTTGAATACAATTATATATGAAATTTCGTTTTTGCACTATCATATATCGCATTATTTATATATGATAATGATAATTTTTTTCATTTCTGATGGTTGCATACTAAACTTCAGGCAATGTGCCCCCACCAAAAAAAGGAGCCAAAAATAAACTCTTAATCTTGAAAAACCGTTAAGCGCGTTGTTTGATTTTTTTGAAAAAAATATTTTTCCCGCTTCCGCGCGCCACTCCCGAAAACCCCTCTGGCAACAAACCGGGAGACAATTTTGTTTTATTTACCGCTCCGGCGTAAGAAGGGTTAATTGGATTAAAAGATATAGAACATCCGTGCCTATTGTTAAAACCGTATCTAAACAAGAAAATTCCTTAACCCAAGAGATCGCGAGCATTGAATAGCTGGGTTGGAGCGCAGAACTGTTACAAACTGAACAAAACAAGGGCCAGCAGCTAAGCAAAACAATAAACACTTCGAACGGAAACAAGGTCAGCAGCTAAGCAAAACAATAACACTTCGAACGGAAACAGGGTCAGCAGCTAAGCAAAACAATAAACACTTTGAACGGAAACCCTAGAGCAAAAGTATATTTAAAGTAGGTGTATCAGAACTATGTAATCAAATGTAATATTATATGTAGGTCCGCGACGAGGAAAACCCGAAGAACACAGCAGGTGACTAATGACCAGGTAGTAGTAATAATCTCTTTCATACCAATCGTCCTAAACTGGTTGCATTCCGTCATCCAGGGTTCTCTATTAAGTCACAGAAAGCCAAATCACTGTTTTACTGGCCTATAATGCTTACAGATATAAAAAGCACATAACTAATTGTAACACGTGTCACATGAAAACAAGGGCTATAACACTAAGACACCTGTCTGTTTAGGGGCCATATCCCGTGCCAAATCAATCAATGAAAGAATACACGTAGAATCATTAACAGAGTTACGAGTCTGACAGATACATAATAATTCTTAGTGTTAATAGCTCCCTTGACACGTTATATAAGGAATTATAGCACTAAAAAACAAAACACCGCAATTGAGTGCACTAGGAATATTTATGAGTGCTAAATCACTAAACATGGAATTCAACACATAATAATCTATGACTCAGGTGGTGTAAATCAATAATAATCTCCTTAACTCGTTGTGTGAATTCCTTTCCGTTAAGAAAACCAATACTATATTTTATCACCCAGAGTCAATCGGTTTGGTAGAACGGATAAATAGGAAAGTGTCAATGTCTTACGAGTTACAACTCGTGATATTGGATCCGAACTGGATTATAGCGGTTCTCGCGGTTTTAAATACCTTTATCATTCATATCTTGTATCTATAGAATTGATACCGCAAGTAGCCTTATATGGTACGCCGCTAGAACACTTTTTCCACATATTCAAGCCAACCATTAATCTATCAAATATATAAAACATAAAAAAATATATAACAAATAAATAAATATAAAAATAAAATAAATATGGATACAAGTGGAGTCGATATAATACACTCCGTAAGAAGTCGAAAGGGTTACAAATTATAACAAAAAAGGAATCACGATAAAATCAATAAGCAAAACGTAACCATAGGTTAATTAAATATCCAAATATATATGTGTAAAGATTTGAACTCTAACTTAAGGGGGCCGGCCGGAACCCCTATATATGGTGGTATAGGGCGAAAAATGCAAAGTCATGAAAAAATTCATGGAGCTTCATATGGCAATTGAGAATATGTATACGAAATATTCCGTTCAAAATTCCTCTACTTTCGTAGTTACAGGGTAATAGTTATCGTAACTCAATAAGCCTAAAACATGATCAGTACAAAGAAAATGCAATATTTCTTCTATTATCGTAAATTTTGATAATTTAATTGTCAAAGAAATTGGGAGCAATGGCATCTGTAGACATTCCCCAAAGTCGAGAAGGAGACTTCAGGCTCAGCTACCAAGTCCAGTCCTGATTTAGTGCGATCACAGACTTCAAGTAGTCTACATTCGTTCCATTTTTTCACCTCTAAACATTCGCCCGCTTTTTACGTATGTTTTTATGTATGTTTCGGCAAGAATTTCATCATGCCAATGAGGAAAAGACAAGGAAAACATCTCGCTAACATACAGACGAAGAAAAATCGCTCAAGTATTATTACAGAATATCATAATATATGCGTAGTTAGTGAAGAGAGAGGGGAGGGTTGCTTAGTAACGCCCCCGTCTTGCTTGACAGCACACGTCACACTATGCCCAAGGCTACGATCTTTGAGCAAAGAGATCTTCATTTATGATAAATAACAAAGTTTTGGTTTTTCAATACCCAAAATGGAATATGAAATTCATAATAATCATGATTTATTAAATTGTCTTTGTAAAAAAAGAGCACGCCTTCGAGTTTCACCTCGTTTGACAATTCTCTTCCATTTTACGTTTTGTTTTATCTTTGTTTCGGGCAAGAATTTCATCATGCCAAAAAGGAAAATACAAGGGAAACATCTCGCTAACATACAGAAGAAGAAAATTCGGTGTAATAGCGAGTTAGTGAAGGGGAGAGAGAGAATTGCGTTAGGAAGGAGTGCCCCATCTTGCCTCAAGCAGTGCCCCAAGGCTGCGATATATGAGCAAAGGGATCATCATTTATGATTAAATTATGATAAATAAAATAGTTTTGGTTTATTAATACACAAAAAAGAAATATACATTCATAATAATCATTATTTATTAACATTGTCTTTATAGAAATACGAAGGAAAACTTTGAACGCCCGTATCTCAAAACTATACTTATTGACCTTCAAAATCTATCTTCTCACTTAATTTTAAAGCTATAACATTGAAATTTGGTATATAACTCAGAAAGACATTATAGAACAATCAAATCAAGCCCTTTTTCCAATTTTTTTGTTTCGTATTTTTTTTTATAATTTTTTTTTTCTCCTTATTTATGGGTTTATTTTTTTACCATATTGAAAAATTCATATCTAGCAAAAAAATGACTTTTAGAAAAAAAACTCTTCATTCGATTGGAGGTCTACATCAGGTCTATATATGGTAAATCCTAGGTCTTAATATTAAATATCAAGGGAGGAGATAGAATTTGAAAAATGGTTATTTTCGGGATAAATCGCCCTGGCGTCACAAAACTGAAGGTCAGAGGCGAAAATCATATGCGGTTTGGAGATGTCCCAAGTCACCTTATTAAGTGGTATGAATATCAAAGTCCTGTCCTTAAAAAAGGGCATTAGCCGGCCGGCCCCCTTAACGCTTTAGTAATGACAAATAAGCTAAAATTTCAAACACATATCAAAACCTACTGACATATTGTCTGTCCCGGTGATTTATATTCGTAGTCAATGAAAAAATAAATAAATAAATAAAATAAAATAAAATAAAAGAGATTTTAAAGTCAGGAAGTCTAGAAAAGAAAATGTATATCTATGGAATAATCCTATATGGATCTTACAGGGCAAATAATATATATAGAATTTGTATGGAAACCTCTTTTCATTAGTTTGAATAAGGAATATCTAATTTAACATAATTACATTTATTTACAATCATGCAGATTTCCAACATGAAACTAATATATTGTTCAATTTTGGTACTGTTTTTTTTCAGACATTCTTCTCGTGTGGGTGAAGTATTAACACAAAAAATACCCAATTTATACTAAAGTCGTATTTATTACAGCAAGTAACGTAACTCTTAGCTGGCTGAGAGCAATCTCCTGCCAGGTGACGACGTCATCATTGGCGAATCATCATTGTTCCTTTTAACCTCAATAAACCGCTTGCAAAGCAGGTTGGCTGGAGAGAGGAATGCTTAGCTCATGAACTTCACATGTGGTTCATAGGTCATGATGACATACATAGCCATAACCTATTCTTATCCGTGTGGGCAATGCAACTTTAGTTAAGGAATTGCAATCTTTTTAAAATTAATGAACAAAATAAGCAAACAGAATTTCTATAACATCAAAATGAACTAATTTTTTCTGAACCTAATAGACAATTAGAGTCAATAATTCAGCTTATGACATTGGTAAACGGACATTTAGAAGTATCAAGTCATGGATATGAAATATTTACTTGCAACATTAGTCTATTACAATTCAAGTAAATCACATTCATGGGAAAATGTCACCTTTTCTTGAAAAACCCAAAGTTTATATAGAAATTAGTTACATAGTGGGTTCTTTCATAGCATCCCCTGCCTAAAAATTGAATATGAAACTTTTGTTAGGGGCACATAGGATCGGATTATATCACAGCCTAATTTCAGTTAGCATAGAGAAATATAGAATCATGATTAATATTCTCTTTGACTCTTATGTTGTCTGCCAATCTTACAAACAGCTCCGTTTCACACTTCTTTGTTTAGTAACTTACTACCAGTTATATCGAATTTTCTTTGGGATTCGTATTGATATCTGTTTATTTTTTATAATTATGGATATTTTCACAGTCATCATAGACCTGGATAGGTTCACTCATTGTTATTGCCATGGATAAAAAAGTTTGTACAGCTGACTCTTTTGAATTCCATAAAATATCAGCGAATTCATGTGGGTTAAGTCTGGTTCTTAATGGCTTTCTCCCTCCCATATTTGATGTCTGAATTTACTTTGCCCTTGTGGCAAGTATAATTTCACTCGCAGGATGATTAATGGAACCTGGTTACAGTATCCTGCAGTACGAGAGTTTCACATCGCAACTCCAAAAAATCGCTCGTCGCTGCGGACGACGGCAGTCAAGCAACAACCGCCAACAATGTGAAAGGAATAAGTACCATCATAAGTGAACAAGCTTATCTCGTGGACTTCTTCGACCGACACCTGTATCCCGTCGTTAATCTCGTTTTAATGCGGAATGCTCCGGCGGCTGTCGGAAATCGACTACAAAAGGGACATACTTCCGACAATTACGACCAGAAGGATATTCAACTCCACGTTACTGGTGAAGGACTCGTGCTGGGGATGAGTTTATTCATCACGAACGTATTCGTGTGGCTTAGGATGCAGAGAACAAGTATGAGCGCAAAATAGAACGTTGGACCCTGCCAGGCAATTTTCCCCTTGTTTTAACCATTTGGAATATGCCATTTCATTTGGCTATAGGTGGTTGTCTGGAACTGTGTAATGGACGAAAAGTTGTTCGAACGCTAGTTAAATGTGTAGTAGTATAACCTCGGTCATGTATCCTATATATAAAGTATCATTTATCCTATATATAAATGATCATAAATAACAGAGTCGAATATTATCTTTGCGTGTACGCACTAGGAATCTATGTAAAGTGCACATATATTGATCATAATTATATGAATCCATATACATATGCATAGATAAATCAGGTAGCCTATAATCAATCTGTTACCTTTTATCTTACCAATAACTGCAGTTATATATGAGTTAGTATATGGATTAATGAACCAGTTATATATGAGTTAGTATATGGGTCAAAGAATCCGTTAGCATAAAAATGAATAATTTTTATCACTTCATATATGAATTTTTATCAGTTAAAGTATGATTTTTATCATGTCAATCTTTATTCTATGCGATTATCAGAGTACATTAGTATTTTCTGTAGCATATGTATCTTAAAGAGATGAAGCGAAAAACTGTATCAGTATATATCACGTGATCACTATTATTTACGAATACCATCATATGCATATTGTATCTTATATCTTATTACTTGAATCTGTATTTGTGTACACCATGAATTTTTTTTACGTATAAGTATATATATATATATATATATATATATATATATATATATATATATATATTCACATAGTGTCTGTATCACACTCCTATAAGTCAAATGCAAGTCAAGCTTGAGTAATATTCAGTGGTTGGTTTTGTAGCTGACCGAACTTTTATGTAAGTGATTACATAATAAAAATAGGGCGCCTTATTATACAAGGCAACAGCCCTAACAATATAATATATATATATATATATATATATATATATATATATATATATATATATATATTATATATATATATATAGTATATATATATATATATATATATATATATATGTATATATTTCTAGCTGGAGA
The DNA here is from genome assembly GCF_015104395.2 of Macrobrachium nipponense. NCBI lineage: Eukaryota > Metazoa > Arthropoda > Malacostraca > Decapoda > Palaemonidae > Macrobrachium > Macrobrachium nipponense. Next base: position 21,588,231 of record NC_087219.1, read on the forward strand.
AATATATGTGTATATATGTATGTATATATATAGATAATATATATATATAATATATATATTAATATATATACTATATATACTATATGATATATATATATATAATATATATATATATTATATATATATATAATATATTATATATATATATATATATATAATATATATATATTAAGTGTATTTATTTAACTAAGGAACCTCCATCACGAGGGTATGATACTGACAATTAAAAGCCACAGTAGTGTTAAAGATATATTTTTGTACATTGCTAAAGATGACTAGAAGACACTTTTGGATACTACTCCGTATCCCTCTTCAGTCCTACTGATGGTCAAACAATGGAGTGAGCATTACAACAGTGCAAAAAACTGGTTCGAGGTGGATGCTTTTAAGTGTTGGCCAGGTAACCGCCGTTCGGTTGTTTCTGTTGGCAAGAGAGACGACTGGAACGGCGAAGTGGTCGTTCAGGTGATTCCAGCTCAGCAGACACTCCATCAGTGCCATGACTTTCAGTTATAGTAACATCAATCATCTGGGATAAAAGAGAGGTGGGAGCAATGTCAGGGGTAGCATAATCGATTGTGAGACCCCTGATATAGCTGCAAGTCATGGCACCGATGGAGTATTTGCTGAGCTGGAATCACCTGAACGACCACTTCACAATTCCAGCCATCTCGCCAACAGAAACAACCAAACAGGGGTTACCTGACCAACACTTAAAAGCTACAGCTTTGAACCAGTTTTTTTAGCTGTTGTAACGCTCCCTCCATTGTTTGACCATCAGTAGGACTGAAGAGGGATACGGAGTAGTATCCGAAAGTCTCTCCTAGACATTTTTAGCAATGTACAATAATATATTTTTAACACTACTGTGGTTTTTAATTGTCAAGGTATTTATTAATATCATCATCATCACCCCTTGCTAGTCCACTGCAGGACAAAGGCCTCAGGCATGTCCTTCCACTCCCTTCTGTTTATGGTATTTGTATGCCATTCTAGACCCACAAATTTTCTTAGCTCGGCAACCCATTGTCTTCTCTTCCTTCCCCTGCTTCGTTTGCAATCTCTAGAGATCCATTCTGTTATTCTTTTCGTCCATCTATCATCTAACATTCTCATTCTGTGTCCTGCCCACGTCCATTTCGTTCTCTTACTACTTGTTAGAATATATTTCGTGATCAAGTTATTCATTCATGTATGTTTGTGCACTAAGAAGGGACAGATCAGCGAAAGGTATACAGAAGAGATCAAACAATGATTAATATAAGTAAAGTAGGCACACAAGTACCATACCAAAAAAGGATAGCTAAACAAATCTAGGAAGTAAGGCAAACTGAATATGGCATGGAAATGATAGCAAAGTAATTAACGGGGAGGGACAAAGAGTTTGAAGCACCGGAACATCGATGCCATTGGCATGCTAACAACTGGACTTTGGGCCTGGTCCTCGTTGAATCATTATAATGTGTACAAAGAATTCAACAAAAAACATTTAATCGTTTTAATGTGTAAGCGTCTGCCTCGGGTAGACGCGTACTATGTAGTTTATAAGTTCTTGTTTTTACAAAATTGTTGAAGCTACACAGTAAAAATAGAAAAGTATTGTAGAGACAAAGGATTCTTATAGCTATCTTTTATTGTCTCTCTTTATATTACACAGAAGGTAAATGCAGGTAGCAATCCTCAGTCGTGACAGTGTAGCCTACATATACAATTATCCTTTTTTGACCAACTTCGTGCTCCACACTCTTGGTGTAGGTGTATTGATTTTGATTCCAAGCACAGAACTTGTCGAAACCACTTCCTATCTCTCTTGGCGGTCAAATTTCAACTCAACAGAGGAATAGACTAGATTTTTCGTAAAGTAGATATCGTTATCATATATGATTTTATCTCTTGAGGGGATTTTGTCCCTGTTAACTCATGGCTGTCATCAGGATGGTAGTTACTACAAAGAAACTACAATCATAATGCAATGGACAGTACAGTCACACAAGCGAAAATTAGATAACAAGTAGTGATAAGACTTAAGCTATTAAAATTAACATATAAATCTGATATTTAGCTCCAGTGAGATTCCTGAAGGGGGGATGTAGGACAGGTAATACTCCAAGGAAAAGCAAAAGACTATTGTTGTTCCTTTCGA
>NC_087219.1:21590873-21630873 GCF_015104395.2 Macrobrachium nipponense
GATATTTGTAGTCAAGATGAAAAACTGAGTTTTGTTCCAATTTCTTTTGCTTCTAAACGTAAACTACTACTGAAATATTAAATTAAAAACAGCCATCACAATATAAAAGTAAGTCTAAAGACAAATATTCATTGGTCATAAGAACAGAGGTTAGTATCCTTGAACATTCCAACCTGAATATGAACTAGAGAGCATTAAGGAAAAAACTCAATCAGTGTGAGAATTTAACTTCAAGCTTAATCAATCATGATATACGTATTTTACTGTATATAGTGACAAATCAAAAAATATATGTTACAGTAATACTGTGAAAGCAGCGATTTCATGTAATTCCTTGAACCAAGATATTTCTGACACTTTTTGGCATACACTAAGGAGCTAATTTTTTATGGTCCTAATTTTAATCATGTACACTTGTCTTTAATTCTTCCAAAACGTTGTGGCTGACTGGCACAAATTGTGGGGACATGATGCTGAAAAATGCCAGGAAACCTGATCAAGTGGCACCACAAAGAGGAAATGAATGGAGTCTTGTAGCACAGGAAAGACTTGATTGTATTTTACAGGTGCCCCTTGCATCACTTGGGATTGGAGTGGATGATGAAAATGATAATGATCAAGGGAAATACATAGATCTGAATCTGCATGCATAAATCTTACGTAATACTGCTAACAATCTGGTAAAACAAAGACAAAACCCTGGATAAACAAAACTAAAATCAACCTCTTGGAGGTAAGAAAACTTACCTCTGAAAGTAAAGGCAGTGGCACCAGCTTTGTTTGCCTCAAAGGAGCATCTAATGTTGCTTGGAATGTTGGCTATGACTGAGGTGTTTTGTGAAAAATCAGGCCACACGATACTTGTCAAGACTGCAGTAGTTTTGCTGGGCTGCAGCACCTTCATTTCAGACGTTAGAATGTAATAAGTCACATTTCTGTCAGGAGAGGCTCCTATCACTGCTGATATCAGACTGCATAACAAGAGGCTTGCGATCATCATCTCTTGATATAGGAGAAGTGCTGGAACTAGAGCCTTTGTGCTGTAGCTCAGTTGGTACTATTAGGTGCTCTGGAACATGCACATCTAATTGTTAATATTATCTTTATAATTATTATACATCCTTTCCCCTTTGTAGGTATGGATGCTGAGGATGTTAATCCTCTAGCTCTAGCAAGTCTTCTTAGGATGGAATTATCATCCCCATACCCTTAGCCTCCGTAACTACACCTTGCAAAACAAGACTAACTGCCAGATGCCAAATTCGGTACTTATGTATGAAAAAAATGCATAGAGCAATTTTAACCAAACTTGGAATACATATGACTTAATTAACATCTGGCAGTGAATACTCTGGGGCTAAGACATCACTGGCATATGGGGGGTTTGGGAGTGGGTCTGGGTGTGGGAATATGGTGAAATGTAAAAATAACTGAAACGACACATATTATTGTCTAGTCCATAGTTTCCAAAGTCGCTAAGAAGAATAGTGACACTCACGATGTCCTTTAATCCCAAGTTCAGCCTGGTAGGAAGGGCAGTGTGAGATGCGGTGGGACGGGGTATCATGAACCATAAATGATAGATATTAGCGTCTAATCCATACTTGTTGAGGTTGCTGAGATGAACAGCAAAACTTCCGATGCCTTTTAAGTCAAAGTTCAGCTCCAGTTGGAAGTGGGGTGAGAAGGTGTGGAAAGGGGATGGCATATAAAAATAACCAAAAAGGCAGATATTAGTGTGTAATTCATATTTTTAGAAGTTGCTGAAATGAATAGTGACACTATCGATACCCTTCAGATCCACGTTCGGCCCTGATAGGAAGGTAAGTGAGAAGGGGGTGGGAAGGTGGTGATGTGCAAATAACTGAAAACTACAAATATTAGCGTCTAATCCATACTTTTTGAGGTCGTTGTGATGAATAGTAACACTCCCAATGCCCTTTTAGTCTAAGATCAGTCCTGATAGGAATAGGGGGTGAGAAGTGGTGAAATATAAAATGTCAGAAATCCTGGGCAATGTAACTAAAGCACCTATCTTAACAGGAAAGGGAGAGAGTGAGAGAGAGAGAGAGAGAGAGAGAGAGAGAGAGAGAGAGAGAGAGAGAGAGAGAGAGAGGAAGTGTGGGAGATCAGAGGGGTTATTGAGAGGAGGGAGAGGGAAAGAGTGAGGGAGATTTGGAGAAAGAGTGAGAGGGTAAATGTTTATCAATTGTCATTTAGGTTTCCCAGACAGTGTTGGGTTGGTCAGCTAGTGTATATATACAGGTGTAACACGAGTTTATGCAAATATTTCGAAAAATGAAAGAAAATGTCATTCTGAGCAGAAAATGTTCTGTAAACATATGCATTTTAAGGCTTCATTTGTCGGTGATGCTGCTATCGGCCAACATGGCGTAATCGATGTCTGGGTAATCAGGGATAATGGGGAGAGGGGGGGGGGGGGCGGTGGGGCGTGGAGGAGGGGGTTTGATGAAGTGCATTAGGCAACATGATTGATAGTGTTTTAGTTTGAGTTTTTTCTCGCAGGATTTTGAAGAATGTAACATTACAGTCCCTTCAATTAGTAAAATCACCTATGAACAGACTGTGAAGAGGCCCTGTCCTTATGCATGTGACCACTCGTTCTTTGCAAACAAACCTACTGTTCTTCATAACAGTTAACCGCTCTCCGTGAACCAATCTATACATTTTGTGCCTCTGCAAACTTTGCGTTTCCAAACAGGCTGCGCATGTGCTGCCCAGCACTACGTGCCTACATAAGCATTGAACCACCATTCTTCTGAGAACATATGCACAAATAACTGAACGTGCTCTTCATCACAACCTGCACCACGTGTTACCTGCGTGTCCATGTGGTCCCTATTGATCACTTTTGAGAACCGCTACCCTATAAAAACATGACATGCTAACCATGTCACCTTTCTAGAGGATCACCTTTCACGGTAGTCTTTGGCCCTCGGCCATGTGATAAACTGAAATGCCTTTATTCAGTGAGTAATAAACTGCAATGCCTTCCACGCTGTTTAATAAACTCAGATTCCTTCCACACAATGTAATAAACCGATGCCTCCCACGCTCTATAATAAACTGAAATGCCTTCCACGCAGTGTAATAAACTCAAATGTCTTCCACGCTTTGTAATAAACCCAAATACCATCAATGCAGTGTAATAAACTGAAATGGTTCTACGAAGTGAAATTAACTCAAATACCTTCCATGCAGTGTAATAAACTACAGCTCCTTCCACACAGGATAATAAACTGAAATGCCTTCCACACTGTAATAAATTCAAATGCCTTCCACAAAGTGTAATATACTGCAATGCTTTCCATGCAGTGTAATAAACTGAATTCCAGGCAATGTAATAAACTCAATTACACTTTTCATACCGTGAAAGAAACGCAGTTACACTTTTCATGCTGTGAAATAAACTCAGATACCTTCAATGCAGAGTTGTGCCCGTTTGCAGTGCCTTTGTGCAACTTGGTTGAAGGTCTGGTGGGTACTGACAGTGGAGATGTGCAGCCAAGGACAACTTGGCATAATACAAAAAAAAAAAAAAAAAAAAGATAAAAACGATATAAAAAAAATATGGATCACTGATGATACGCGTTAAAAATTTTTTTCTTATTTTTTTTCACTTTACATATACTATGCAAACTGGTTTGTTGCATGTGAGCGAGTTTCGTTGCAAGAGGTTCTTACTATCACGTATTTTATCATTATATCTAGTCGACTTCCGTCTCCTAACCCCGAACGGTGCGTCGAACATCTTCGGTAATAAAAAAAAAAGAAAAAAAAAATTCAATTGCGAACTCACGTTCTGTAGTTTAACTTTGGATGTCGGTTACAGGTTGAATCCTCCCCCTCTCCTCCCCTTCCCCCCACAACCACCAGCAAAAAACGACGTAAGAAATCGTTAGCAAGTGGTTGGACGAGACTACAGTCACGATTCTACTCACCTAAAGCTGGTCACTAATAAGTATGTTTCTAAAGTGAGACCATTTGAAAATACAATAAGGAAAAAAAAAAACATTAATGAGGTTTGACAGTTTATGAGAAATCTATCAGATAAATAAGTAAAATTCCATAGAATAAAAGAGTAAAGACTATATATATATATATATATATATATATATATATATATATATATATATATATATATATATATATATATATATATATATATATATATATATATATATATATATATATATATATATATATATATATATATATATATGTGTGTGTGTAAGTGTTTACATAATAAAAATATGGAATGTTAGTCCATATATATAAAAGACTAAAACTCACAAAGACAATCTTCCATTCAGACCCATCGTTTCATGCGCCGGAGCTTTCAATTACAAAATTTCTAAATGGTTAGCTGGCCTCCTTTCTCCTTTTAGGCACTTTTCTCCCAGTCACATCAAACATTCGGAAGACTTTTGTCACAAATTCAGAGAAGCAACATATACACTTCACAACATAAAACTTTTAAGCCTTACGTAGACTCCTATTCCACAAAAGTACCAGTACAGGACGTTCTTCAGTTTTTAAGGGAAAAAATTATCCCCCTATTCAGATCATTTCCCTTTGGCGCTTGACAAAATAATAAAGTTATTTGAATTATGTGCATCTAATAACGTATTTTCATTCGGGGAATCATTCTACAAGCAAAAATTCGGGTGTAGTATGGGTAGTCCATTAAGTCCTATTTTAGCCAATCTGTACATGGAATACTTTGAAACTACAGTAATAAATGCAATAAAACCCAAAAACATGCTGTGGATGAGATACATGGATGACATACTAACATTTTGGGATAATAAGTGGGGTAATTTTAATGAATTCCTCTCAAAATTAAACGCATTAGTGCCCAGCATCAAATTTAAAGTTGAATGGGAAACAGACAACAAAATTCCTTTTCTTGATGTTTTAATAATCATGACACGACAGAATACAATTTACCATATACAGTAACCAAAACGTTCTCACTTTCATATTATTCACTACTTTAGCTATCACGACATTACTATCAAGACAGGTGTAGCTAGCAACCTATTCTTAAGAGCCTTACGAATTTGTTCCCCAGATTTCCTGGAAAAAAAATTTGAACTAATTCGCAAGCAACTTTCATCTTTAAAGTATCCTGACCATACAATTGAGAAAGCAATTCAAAAAGCAAACGTAATTTTCTACCGACCCCCTAAAGACAAGACCAGAGACACACCCAACAATAAAATAAAAATTCCCCACCTGGAGACGATAAGAGAGTAACTCACACCCTTGGAAATCCAACCTTTTGCATTACCTACCCCAAATACCTTAAGCCAATCCCTGATTAACGTCCAACAAAAGACATTCCCCAAAGACTCTGGGTATATGAGATCCCATGCCAGGACTGTGACCAATCTTACATCGGATTTACAGGTAAATCACTTCCCCAGAGATTAATACAACACAAACGGTCAGTTAGGTATGAACAACAGAACTCGGCTATTTTCAACCATATAAATGAACATAACCATAGAATAAACTGGAATATGTCACGTGTAATTTATAGCAGCAACTGCCGGTACAAGAGTCAAATGATGGAATCGGCCTTAATAAAAGAGAAGCAGGTAATGAACATCTCAAAAGCGGCTTGGATCTCAGATGTCGTCGACGCAGTGTTCATTCAACCAACGCTTAAGAAGATTAAAGGAAGATTATCAGCGGGGGTGACCTAAATTGGCTTACTTGTGGACGGATCTCTTGGTATAAATACCACCTTTTCTGTAAACTTTTCTCATTCATATACCTGAAGAGAGAGTCTGCAGTCTCTGAAATATAGTACTTTTCTCTCTACATTTTGGTGTTTTTATGGGCTCCTTTTATTAGATATATATATTATATATATATATATATATATATATATATATATATATATATATATATATATATATATATATATATATATATACTAATATATAAGTAGAGGAAAAGACCCCATATAGACTCCACTTTTCTAGCCCTGCCCCCCGCCCCCCACCCCCCAAGGGGCGTGGCTACCCCCCTCCCCCCTCCCCCCTCCTGATTGGCTCATGTACATACTTGAGGCCTAAAAAGGGGCGGGGCAACCCCCAAAACCCCCAAAACCCCCAAAAGGGGCGTGGCCACCCCGACCCCATATAGACTCCACTTGTCTGGGGGGGCCTGGCCACCCTGACCCCATATCGACTCCACTTTTCTACCCCTGTGACGTCACGTAACTCTAAGGGAATAAAACCATTCTTTCAACCCTCCACTATTCTGGGGGGCGTGGCCTCCCCTAACCCCAAATCGACTCCACTTTTCTACCCCTGTGACGTCACGTAACTCTAGAGGAATAAAACCATTCTTTCAACCCTCCACTATTCTGGGGGCGTGGCCACCCCTGACCCCAAATTGACTCCATTTGTATTAAAAGCTCATGTATGTACATGAGCTCATAATTGACTCCATTTGTATGATAAGTTCATGTAAGTACATTAGCTCATAATTGACTCCATTTGTCTTACAAGCTCATGTACGTACATGAGCTCATATTAGGGGGGCGTGGCCTCCCCTAACCCCACAAATAGAACCTCCACTTTTCTACCCCTGTGACGTCACGTAACTCTAAGGGAATAAAACCATTCTTTCAACCCCTCACCCCAAATTGACACCACCTTTCCTACCCCCTGTGACGTCGCATAACTCTACGGGAATAAAAACCAACATTTCAAGCCCTCACCCCAAATTGAATCCACCTTTCCTACCCCCTGTGACGTCACATAACTCTATGGGAATAAAAACCAACATTTCAACCCCTCACCCTAAATTGACTCCACTTTTCTACCCCTGTGACGTCACGTAACTCTCTGGAAATAAAACCATTCTTTCAACCCCTGACCCCAAATTGACTCCACCTTTCCTACCCCCTGTGATGTCACGTAACTCTACGCGAATAAAAACCAACATTTCAACCCCTCACCCCAAATTGACTCCACTATTCTACCCCTGTGACGTCACGTAACTCTACGGGAATAAAACCATTCTTTCAACCCCTGACCCCAAATTGACTCCACCTTTCCTACCCCCTGTGACGTCACGTAACTCTCCGTGAATAAAAAGCAACATTTCAACCCCCCACCCCAAATTGACTCCACTTTTCTACCCCTGTGACGTCACGTAACTCTACAAGGAATAAAACTTTGACCCCACCCCGACCCCAAATAGACTCAGTTCACTGTTTTTGCGACTCATGTCCCCTTTAATTGTTTTCAAAGTAACCGGGACGTTTACCTCATCCTCCTCCTATAAAATCTCTAAATATATGCACATTGCGAATATACTCTCGTTCTCTCTCTCTCTCTCTCTCTCTCCTCCCCCCTTCCCTCCCTCCCTCCCTCCTCTCTCTCTCTCTCTCCCTCCCTCCCTCCCTCCCTCCCTCCCGCCCTCTCCCTCTCTCTCAGCCGTTACATTTTGTTTTATATATATCCATACACAGCTGCTTAGATATTCAAAGTGTCATGATAAAAGGATATTTGGCGACTGACTTCATCCTCATGTGATACATATATTTATTAATTTGAAATCTCCCCCAATAACCATATCAGGGTCAATGTTCTCTGATGATGAATCATGCACACACACACACGAAGAAACGAGACCTTGCCCCATATCTGCCAAGCTGACTTCACCCCAAAAATAAATTTTATTTATCATAGAATTTGAGTCATAATCTCCATACCGAATACGAGGACAAAGGTACACATTTCAATTTTGTTTATTTATTATACCGAGTTTGAAAGAGGTTGAAAAATCAAATTACAGTCGGAATTGTTATTTTATATTTATAACCAATGCTAAATACAGGGGAATGAATTAATATTCCATACATATACATACATTAGAAAAAAACTGTACAAACACGAACGCGATAATATACGCATTCGCTTTTTCAAAAACAATACTTCAACGAAACATACGGCTACTATGTATTTTCTAACCTGTTCCTTCACATCACAGCCTTAGTATATACCACAAACATCTTCTCCAGCACTTTCCCGACCGTGTATCAAAGACGACGTTTCATCTAACACCTTGCACGAGGAGGTTGATGAAGCCATGGCGAGAGTTCACGTCTTGATGTGACAATCCTTCAAGAGATAATGAGCTACGAAAGACCCTCAACCCGAGACCTCTCTATCACAATCACTGATTACAAACCAGTTGTGACGAAGCATCAAGTCTTATCATTCCCTCACGCCAAAGGTCATCCACACATGACTCATTTTATCAAAATCAGTATCACGTGACTAAACAGCTCTGGTATCATTGTTCCTAAAATGTTAATAAGGCCACCCACACGTCACTCGCCATCTTTGTTTTCGCATGTCCCGCCCTCACCTTCCCACCCCCTCCTCCTCCTCCTCTTCCTCCTCCTCCTCCTCCCTTTTTCCCCATATTTCGCCACGTTTCGATTTGTTTTTTAATGGCTATATTCCTTAACATCCAATCTTTAACCCCCGCCATTTCAATGAAGTAGCGATAATCCGAAATATTATCAACGTGGGTTTTTTTATTCCCTTGAAATTCTCGAGCTTTATCTAAAATATTATAACCTGCGAGCGGATGAGTTAAATCTCCTTCTTCATTCCATTCAACCGTGTTAGAATCTTGTAAGTGCTTAACAAAAGCCGTAACGTATGACTTTTGAGGTTCTTTAAAAAATATTGGAATAATACCTGTTAAATCGGGATTGCTCTTTTTGCGAGTCATGTCCCCTTTAATTGTTTTCAATGTAATGGGGGCGTTTACCACCTTCCCTCCAGTCACTGCACCTACATTTTCTATAGGAGGAGGAGGAGGAGGTCCCGTGAGCGATATAGCCGGCATAGGTGGTTTTTGGATATTAAGGGAGACGTGTCCACTTCTACTAACAGCTGCTGTATCCAACTTGCCAGTACCCTCCAGGCTATTAGTATCACCATCACAAACCTCTTTTCTATTCATTAACCTCTCGTAGGTAATGGCAGGGATAACGTAAAACTCCTTCATTTTCAATTAAAAAGACTCCCTACCAAACTCGCTGCAATAGGCAATAAAACCGATAGAATAGTCCCCCCTTTACGACTTTTCAGTATATTTTTCTTCTTAGATATGGACGTTGTTTTCAAGGACACAAGATGAATTTCTCGTCTACAATTTCTGAAGTGTTTAATAAACTTCTTATCTTGAGTTAGATTACCACAAAGAAAATTTCTAAAAATTTCCGAGAGAGTATACACCAAACCATCGTTTAAGATGGGAATGACTTTACTTCTTTCACTGGGTGATAAACCAGAGATGAATAAAATAAAGTTTTTTTTTGTTTTTATTTTTACGTATAAGGTTGCTTACGGTTCATATCCGTACAATTTGAGATTCATCAACCCAGGAATTGAATTGACTCGGATACCCTTTCCAATGAACGTAATATTGAGTTTTATTATCTTTCCTCCTCCTTCCCAGAATAGTGATATCATACGTTTCTGGTAGATTTGTGCGAATTAATTCTTCACGATAAAATACGCCCTTTATTTCTTCACCCGCTAAATCTTCCAAGAAGTATACGACCGGATTTTTCCTTGTATCCACTTTTCGGATTTTAAAAATTTCAAGAGTATTTTGAATTGTATATCCCCTCCTAAAAATTGCGTTGCAACGCTCATCGGCAATACGTACAACGTCTCCAACATTCAAGAGCGAAATGGCGGGAGGATTAACGAGAACAGCCTTTTTATACATACTCGAGAATTGACATTCAATGTCATCTCTATCCGTTAATGCGTGAACCTCTTGCGGGGTGCGACCCAAACTTCTATGGGGGGTATGATTATAACTCTGAACAATGTCGCGCAAGACGTTAATGTATTTTAAGGTATTCTTATGTGTGAGATTTCTATATATCCGACCCTTAATAGTCCTTATGACTATTTCAGCTATAGAGGATTTGATTTCTCTCGAATAAACGCTATATAATTTTATATTTTTACTATCTAGATATTCTCTGACGTGTTTATTATAATATTCCCTACCCTCATTGCTATTCAAACGTGAAATTCCCGAAAATTCGGTAGATTCGATAACCTTCTTCAAAGCGCGACGCATAGTAACACCATCCTTCTTTTTCAAGGGAACAATTTGTAGATATCTGGAAAACACGTCAATAAAAACTGGCAAATATTTAAACCCATTATTATACCGAGCTAATTTGGACATATCAGCTAAATCGGTGCTCGCTATTACTATCGGTTTGGGTGACATGATTTTTCTTCTGGGGAATTTTTTTCGAGTGACTTTATGCAGTGTGTAAGACTTTTGCCCAAGTAAGAATTCTTTAACATTTTCACGAGTAATTTGGCTATTCAGATTTTTCCTTACTCTGAATAAAGAGTCCACCCCGCTGAAACTACCCACACCCCGTGCATCTCCGTATAAAGTTTTTAGCAGTTTTATCCGTTCTTTATCCATATTGGTAAGCTATTTGATATGCCGTTTCACCCAGAATATTAGTTTGGAGCTGTAACAGTTCAGGTGTTGACGGAGCGAAGTCTACTAACAAATAACCGTAGCGGTTACGTAATAGGGCCTTTTTATATATGTCCGAAAAGGCTGAAGCTTTTTGACGGCCGAATAACTGCCGACCTAAAGTTTCAATTTGACTAAAATCACGATTTTTCATTAGAATATAATGTGAGCAATTCAAGCTTATACTTCTACTAAACTTGCCCGAATGAAACATATTCTGCGTTATGAATATAACTGAAATAGATGAATGACGTCCCGCTGTGAAGGCGTTAGTCACAAATTTATTATCACTAGCATCGAGGAAGCAATCATCGAGTATGAATAATAGACCTTTATTAACCTCCGTCTCCCCCTTTTCAGCGTAATCAAAGGGATTTAAAATTTCTTTGGATACTTTAAATTTGGGACCTATTGAGGGATGCGTTTCGAGGGGGTGTTCAGATACCCCGCCGGCAATATAAAATTTATTGGAAACGCGTTTCATAGAGTTCAATGATTTTTTGACATAGGACGGACTTGCCACTGTTACTAAACCCCGCGATGATAATACGAGCGGGATTAGCGAAAGGGTCTAACAACTGCCCAGGGAAGGGACCTGTCGCGGCCATGATGTTAGCGTGTTTAAGACTATAGTTGTGTACTTTACGCGCTCCTTTTTATATACAAGCCTTAATAATAATTAGGGTGAATGGAAGTTGACGGCAATAATATTTGTTTAATTTCCATAATGAAATACATACAGGTTTTTCCTACAATATAAAAATAGAACGTACAGTAAAAATGCAAACTATAATAAAAAATACAATGTAATAATTCAAAAATATAAAAAACTAACTGTGTATATGATTATATAATAAAAATACATTATATACATATATATATAATTTATATGAATATAAGATAAAATATATAGTAAAATATACAAACTATGACACCCGGTCAAGGTGTGATACGACCCCGTTTAACTGGAGAGGGAGGGTGAAACCATTTCCCGTCGAGAAGTCAAAGACGTTGAAGAGAGAGAGGAATTAACATTGTATATTTTACTATTCTCTCTTCGACGTTTTGAACATCCTTTCACCCGTGGGAAATGATGTGATGGATGTAGGGTCGGAGGAATAGGAGGAGTAGGAATTCTCGAGGTGCTGGAGCGGGAATATTTTAAAATTGGAGAGATTGCCGCTACTACCGGCGCCACCATTACCCTCTCTAGCTCCTCCTCCTCCTCCCCCTCCCCATCCCCCCTCCCCCTCCCCCTCCTCCTCCTCCGATTATACCCCCTCCACCCCAATGTCTGGATGTCCATACGCCAACGATAAGGTGTCACATAATATCTCTTGTCCTCTAAAGGAACAGAGAGATACCTTTCGCTGGCTCGTATGACACATCGTGCCTCCTACTCTTTGCAATTGTGCACACGAGTATAAGTAATCTCATTCTTTTCGATTACAGCTCGATACTGGTCATGTGGAATGGTCTTTTGCCGGCACCTTTGTACACCTTTCAAGGTGTTACTGCGACTAGTTTCCGTCAGATACGAATAAACTTTAGGTTTAACGCCGATGAATTCCCTCATGAGTTCAGTCCCCGTTTCAACCTTCACTAACCCGAGTTCCCCCTTACGTGACTCATCATACAATTCGTGAGTTTTGGGGAAATTACTCAAATCTATGTAGGGTTTGAGCACACCCTTCAGTTCCCGATTGAGGTTATCATCACCAGGGAAAAGATCAAGCTGTCAGTGTCAGTATAAGGAGCTGAACTCGGTGTCCATACTGCTTTCGAAGAACGTCGTAATAGAACTGATACATCATATCCTTCGCCATGTCTAGTATACTGAAACCGATATAAATCGGGGATTCAGCCATAACAGACTCTTTGCAATGGTTTACAATGTACCTGTCGTTACCCAGTTTTTCCAAAGACTTGTACATGTGTTTGGACACATTCCTGAGGAGAGAGGCTTCACCGGTGGTGACGACAGTTCGGGTAGAATAATTCAATGAATTTTTAATAGTGACACTGAAAAGACCATTCATTATGATTTTGATGGTGTTCCTCTTTGTCCGAAGCGGGTCTCTTTAGCACCGCCTTTCGCATTCTCCAGAATATTTCCCTCAAATAAAAATCCTGTTTGAATTTGTACACTTTCCTTATTACATCAACTTCGAGACCAAGCCTTATCAACGTTTGTAATAAGGGAAGACAGATCAAGTGATTATGCATGGGTAAATGCGTACCCGTCAAACTTAAACATTTTTCTTGGGGTTAGCTTCACCTTGAATCTTATTCATTAGGTTTTTACTAAAGGGCGATAGATCCTGGTGATCACAGTCATGTGATGAATGGCGAGAGGGAGATCATCCGTCTGTAGAGCAACATCCCGTCTAACTGGTTTGGTATCGAGCAGTATGAAATAACCGTATTCACTCTGTGAATCAATGGCGTAATGATCGCTAGCGACAAAACTTTCTAATTCGACAGGGGAAAGTTCAGTTATTTCACCCAAGGGCATTTTGTATTTACTCATAACTGTGGGATACAAACTGGTGAAATCAACGTATAATATATACGATTGAGGATCACCCACCCTAAAACTGGGATTTAACTCTGGATTATTAGCTACGCATTGCCTTCGAACTAGACTACAAAAACCGCCGCGGAGGTTTTTACAAATTAATTGATAGAGTTCACCATTCGAAATGAGGGGGAGACGAATTTTAGAGGAATATAGGAAAGCATCGAGTGAGAGAGAGGTAGATGTCAGGTAACGGGTGGGGTCTAGTCCGAATTGCGCCATGGCAGCCTTCCTCCAAGCTAAATAAACGTTCGGCTAAATAAATACCCCACATCCATTAACAAATACAAAATGGTGTAATCTAGAAGATTGGTGCAATTAGCAAGGCGTTCCAAACCTTGACCACGTGTGCATAGCCCCCCCCCCCCGCTGGAAGGGTTTCTTCTCCCGTAAGTTCCGAATCAAACCACTCTCGAGAAGGGATGCCGGGCTTTCGCAGGATATTGAAACCCGTCACATAATCATAAGGGTAGTACTGTTTACCCGTACCCAAAACTAAATCGAGACAATCCCGAGAATACTGGGTTAACAACTGACGTGCGATTTCGAGGGAACCTTTCTGTTTGATATGACTCGAGGCGAGACTAGAAAAGGTCCCCCTAATCACGTTGTTGCTATCCACGAATCTCAGATTGACTGATCTGGCCAAGTAAAATTTACTACCCTCGCATTTCAGAATTTCAAAATCATGCTGAGCCCCCGCCTCTTTCAAGACCAGGGCGATGTCATATGACAAATTGTGTATGAACACTGTTAAAGTTGGCTCCTTAAATTGCATATTCAAATTACACTGTTGACAGTGCACACACAAAGTTGTCCCGTGCCACAAAATGAGCGTGATGTCGCATTTTCGTGACTCGTCTTGAATTCGACGTTACATCCTTCGCAATGAGTGCTTGCTTCAAACTAATGGGTGGATTCAGGAGTCATATGTAAAGGATACGCACGCATTCGTTCACGCAATAACACCCAGTCCCGGTTCATGTTCTGCAAACAATCATCAACGCATTTCTCTCCATGACTTAGTCTATGGGTACAATATTCCCCCGTTCTACCGTCAACGATCACGTAGCAGTAAGCGAAAGCTTTCTGCCGAGATATTATTCTCGGATCGTCTTCTCCGGTCTTCGGTTGAATATTATACGCCTCAAAATCCAGGAAAGCCACGTGCGAGATTGGCAGCAGAGCTTTAACTTTAGTAAACTGTTTAAATTGGCCGGGTTCTGGGTATTCAACAGTGGTTCGAGCAGTACAGGCCTGTGTGTGCCTCACGGATGGTGGGACTATTAAACAAAGTCAAACAATTGTAACACATACCACCCGCGTGCTTAATCCCCCACCCCTGCTTGAATCCGTGTCGGAACTTCTTCACGAATGCCAGCATATCCTTAATCAACGCGACATGGCCGTCAGTGATTAATAACAACGTGACCAAATGAGGGCTTTGGGGGTTACCACCTTTCCTCGCCAGATGTACCGTCCAATGTTTTTTCCGCTGTTTCCCCATGACTAATTCACATAATTTATACAGATATATGTTGAGGTTATTCCCCTTTCCTAATGTTTTGAAAGAGTCATGGGTCAACGGCATATCTGGTGAGTGTTTGATATTAAATTGTCCCCTCCCCATCCTCCTCATTAAGACACGAGGGAGGTTGTTAATACGTGTGGGAGGGTTATCCCGGAGTACAACGTACGCTTCTAACGCTGTAACGACACAGTTGTACCCGGACTGAATATTGATAACCTGATCACTACCGCGGACTCCCTTGGGATACACCTTGAAGTTATTAATATTCACTAACTCACGCCGCGTGATATGAAGTTCAACCCTATTCAGCGAGGTCATACACCAACCTGAACCCTCAGTATGGTTGAGTCTCTCTTCCAAGTTATTAGCTATAAACTCAATAGCCTCCTCCAGGGAGTCATAGATCGAGTCAATCGTAGTGAGGGTGGGTGGAGTACATACATAAAAAGCACTTTTTTCATTCATGTCCGGAGTAAATTATCAGTGGGTCTTGTCAGGGAGAGAAGTGAAATATTGGTCATAGATTTCATAGATCAGAATGCACAAGAATTCTAAATAATTTTCGAGTTTTTTTCTTGACATGTTAATGGATATATAGGACCTCATTGAGGTCTGGTGTAGTGAGAAGCAACTTTAGCTGATCATTTTTCTGGGTGAAATCCAAGCTTGAGGTTTGGGGTTCGATGATAAGGTTGGGAGTAGGTTGAGGAAGAAGAGAACAGGGTTGAGTTTCAGGCTTAGGGGTAGATTGAGGGGTAGGAGAAGTTGACAGCTCAATTTGAGTCCCTTTCTCGCGGCATGAAACAGGTGCTGCTTCCACCACTTGTTTGGTTGTTCCCACCCATGGCTCTAGGGGTATTGGTCTGGGTGCTGGTGCTGCTACAGGAGGTGGTCTTGACAGGTTGGTTCTTGCTTTTAACTCTGTAATGTGGGATAATCGGTACTGCGTTGTTTGATCTTTGAAGTACGCATGATGACGTTCAGAACAGTTAGGGTATTTGGGTATTGTAGGTTCCCCTTTTTTCAGTATCTCAGGACAACTTCATTTCATGCTTCTTGCTACAAATAGAGTGGATTACAGGGCCTCTGCAACGGTCCTGATGATGACCATAACACTGGCATCTGTTGCACCTGAGAAGCTCTGGCATGTATTCCTCTGTGGGGGAAGTATCCACATATTCTGAGCCATACCTGGCTCAAGACAGATCCTCTGAAGGTAGCAAGGATCTTCCGTGAAGATGCTTTGTATTTGGTGAAGTACCTCTCGGCATTCACAATATGATGGAGCTCCAGAAGTGTTCAAAGGAAGCTCTATTGGGTAGTTAGTACTGATGATAGCCTTGTTTAGCTCCTCATAAGGACTCAGTAACTGGAATGCAGTGTTGGTCTTCGGCAGGTCGCATGTAGCATGGTCTTTCGGCGTGATGGTGTAGTCTCCTCTGTGATTTGGCAGAGCAGAGATGTTGATACCCGGGTTATACTTCTAAGAGCCCCTACCACAGCGTACGAGGTCCGTCATTCAGCAGGGAGCACTTGAAACTTTCGCAATGAAGGGTACTTATTTGCGTCACAGACTGCCAAAGGTAGGGGTTAGGGCTGAGGGGGTGGGATGAGGAGGAAGAGGAGGAAGACAAGGGTCCAAGGATGTCGTAGGACTAAGAGGAGGCAGCAGGATGAAGGGGGAGATGGATGGTATGGTTGTTCAGGTGTTGTCTGGTCGCTACCAGAACTCTTCTTCAAAGTAACCAGAAGGGGCGGTCGTTTCTTCTTATGTTGAATCATGGTATCTACTTCACTCACACAACGATAGTACTTCTAACTGTCGAGGATGATAATAAAAAAAAACAGCTATTAAGGGTGAAGTAAAAAAAAATAATTGCCGTGAAACTTATTAAAACAGGATGAGGAATTAATAATGAACCAGCTTGGGGTCTAATTACATAAAAACAGGATTTAAGAGTTCGCTTTCTCCTGTTTTCATGAATCTTTTAAGCCCACCTTTCATCTTCCCTTTACTAATTTTTACTACCATTAATGAAACTCTGCACCAAGTAGTCACAAATTTGTCTATTTTCATGATAAGTTTAAATAATGCAATATTTTTTGCATAAATCAGGTGATCTAGACCATAGGTAGGTTCAATTTTTTTTATTGCAGTGGTATAGAGGAATGTTTTCAACTATTTGGTGCAAAATTTAGCGAAAAAAAAGTTCACACACACAAAAGGACTACTGTAACTATGAGTTAAGTTAATCCTGGGTCAAACAATGTTCAGGCAATGTGTTCGGATTTTTATATATTTCATTCTGTATCACATTCTTTCACATGAATGTATGAATACTGATAATAACAATAAATTTTTTTCATTTCTTTCCATGATTAGGCACCGTCTTGTTTCTAATTTATTCTGTGTCTTGTTCCATATGGAAGTGTGCATATTAATACCCATTAAAAGTAATATATTTCATAAGTTTTCCAATTTGTGAAAAAAATTCCTTTATAACTTCAGGTTCGAATTGGGACAACATACGTAGGTAGTGGGAATCTCTCCTCTTACAGCCTCTTATGCAGCTATACGAAGACTTACACCTTACTGGAAGGCTATCTGTTGTGCTCAAGATACGAGGGCGTTGTTGGAAGGTACATCAGTGTTCAGATAACAGCTGCAGCCAGCGAATACCTACAAATAGTCGAAGTCAACATATTTGCCTACAATACGAGTGCTTTAATTCCCTAATCCTAAAACTGATATGACAGTGCATTTCCTTTAAGAAATCTGACCAGAGATGTTACAAACAGTAAAACTTCTATGCATTTTCTGACATTCTATACCCAACAGTAATTGATTCATCTTGTGATAATGTTGTTAGGAGGACTGAATAACAAATGCAATCATATCCTGGGTCCTCTTAATCCTTGTCTAGCTGACAAGGTACATCTATGCTAGCACTCTTAAACTACTGCCCAGTCCATTCTTTCTTATTACCTACAGGGAAGGAGCAAGAAAATGTGAGTGAAGCCTGGTTCCAGTATCTAGCAGTGGGTCCTGGGTTCTGTCCTCATTTGGGCATTCCCTATCTACCCTTCTTCTATTAGTGGGGGAGACAGTCTTTATTCTTTGCAGGTTTAGTGTCAAGTTCGGATAGATGGATGTTTAAGTTCTTGATTCTTGCTTGTCCTTAAATTCACAAATAGTAACTATACCAAACTGTAGGCCATTTCTAAGAGCATACTGTAACTAAGGCACTACATTTCAGCATAATGTGGAAACCCATTACCATAATCTTTCACTTTATTCTAGGTACTGCTAGAGGGCATACAAATAACTGACAGCAAATCTTGCATCTATTGTTTAAGAAGAGAGAGGGCTGCCATCATTTATTAACAACAGTAAACACTAAATGTGCAAATAAAAGCAATGGTACCGCACCTGCACCTAAATCACTGGCAGTGATAGCAGTAGTATTCTGTCACATGTATTTTTATTACCAGCTACAAAGGCATGATCGGAGACCTCTACTGTGATGAGGCTGTTTCTCACAAAATGGGCAGTTTCTAGTCCTTGATACTGTTCGAGGAAGTGAACGTTAATTAGATTTAAATTTTGAGTCATCAGCTCTTCTTTCAAAGGTCTGTCCTATTTGACCTCTACTTTCTAGTTTCTTTACATAGAACCTTTATTAAATTGTTAGGGGTATTTATAGGCTTAGAAGGTCGAAAGTGGGATCCATTAACAACTTCCTTTTTGTAAGGATTGACATTGAGCATTGAAAATATATTTCTATAGGTCTGGACACTTTTATCTTGAGAGGGTGTTTGGTGGCACTACATATCATCTTGGGTAGCCTCACTCACAACTCAATGGCATGTCTGGACTGACAGGGAGACAGGACATTACACATAGGCTGTGATAATGCACTGGCTTGTCCTAGCCACTCTGCTGATTAAACTTAGATATGACAATCATTTCTAACAAAATAAAAAAAAAAATTATCTTTACTCATTGTTATTTAATCTTTGTTTAAGTTTTCAAATAATAGCAGCTTTAGTTCGAATTAAATTCTATGTGGATCATGTCGGGCAACGGAAAATGACTATATGAGCGCATGATTCGCTTAACCATATAATGACAGAAATTTCTAAATAGAACACCGCAAATTAACTGACCAACTTGAAATGTCTTGTGTCAGACTAATGTTATTTTATTAAGGTTAAAACATACAGGCAATTAACATCAACCACGTCAGGGTAACAGTAATGCTAAGAATAATGCTGATTCTCAGAAAATATTCCTTAAATTGAATCATCCCCTCAGTATGTCTCCAGTCATTATTCTTTGTAATTTCAACATATTTTTAAATCATCAGTTTTCTCTTGCACAACTGCATCGGCTGTTGTATAAGTATTGTAATTTCTTTGTAAACACATTACTACACTGATGTTTGATATGATGTAATTGATGAAACAATGGCAGTTTATGAAAAATAAATGAAAGGAACAACAATAGTCTTTTGCTTTTCCTTGGAGTATTACCTGTCCTACATCACTTCAGGAATCTCACTGGAGCTAAATATCAGATTTATATGTTAATTTTAATAGCTTAAGTCTTATCACTACTTGTTATCTAATTTTCGCTTGTGTGACTGTACTGTCCATTGCATTATGATTGTAGTTTCTTTGTAGTAACTACCATCCTGATGACAGCCATGAGTTAACAGGGACAAAATCCCCTCAAGAGGATAAAATCAATATATGTATACGATATCTACTTTACGAAAAATCTAGTCTATTCCTCTGTTGAGTTGAAATTTGACCGCCAAGAGAGATAGGAAGTGGTTTCGACAAGTTCTGTGCTTGGAATCAAAATCAATACACCTACACCAAGAGTGTGGAGCACGAAGTTGGTCAAAAAAGGATAATTGTATATGTAGGCTACACTGTCACGACTGAGGATTGCTACCTGCATTTACCTTCTGTGTAATATAAAGAGAGACAATAAAAGATAGCTATAAGAATCCTTTGTCTCAACAATACTTTTCTATTTTTACTGTGTAGCTTCAACAATTTTGTAAAAACAAGAACTTATAAACTACATAGTACGCGTCTACCCGAGGCAGACGCTTACACATTAAAACGATTAAATGTTTTTTGTTGAATTCTTTGTACACATTATAATGATTAAACGAGGACCAGGCCCAAAGTCCAGTTGTTAGCATGCCAATGGCATCGATGTTCCGGTGCTTCAAACTCTTTGTCCCTCCCCGTTAATTACTTTGCTATCAATTCCATGACATATTCAGTTTACCTTGTCAAATGGTTTACCTTATTTCCGTGATTTGTTTAGCTATCCTTTTTTGCTATGGTACTTGTGTGCCTACTTTACTTATATTAATCATTGTTTGATCTCTTCTGTATACCTTTCACTGATCTGTCCCTTCTTAGTGCACAAACATACATGAATTAATAACTTGATCACGAAATATATAAAACGTGATACTATGTATAAATGAAGGTAATGACATGAAGGAAAATGAAAAACGAGAACTGCCGAGATCTTTCGGTCTTAACGACCCTTTACTAAAGGCAAGACTGATCAGAACAATGAAAAACACAGTACAGGTAAGCATATATAAAAGGACATTACAGGATTAACAAAGAGTCCAGGTCACTTTAAAGAAACGAAAAAACACCCATGGGCTAGATTAAAGGTTTAAAAGCAGCCACCCACATGTGGTCACAGGTAATATAGTCAGAAAACAATACAATTTGTTTTAGGAACAAAGAGGCATATACAAATGGACAGAACAAAATTAGCAAAATCCCAGAGGCTAGATAAAGGATTTAAGAGTGGTCAAACACACTGGTCAAAGGCAAGTTAATTGGAAAAACAATACAATTTGTATTAGTAACAACATGAATTTACAAAAGTATTCCGACAATAAGTGAGAAATGAACATAAGCTATAAATATAACGAGCATCAGAAAAAAATTAATAAATAAAAATATGTGGGACTAATTAATTAGTAGTTAATTCATTTATTTTAAGGTCCTTCATAAACATTTTACAAATATATGGATCCAAATGTTTCAATCCTAGACTGAGATTTAGGATTTTTTTATTAGTGATTTGTAAATTGCTGATTCCAGTAAATTTCTTGAAACATAATCATTAAACCTAGCAATTACAGAGCTTTTGCCCAAATTTGTACAATGAGATTTTTTGCATGAATGGATAGATAGTGCATTTGAAGCCTGGGCTGTTCTAACTGAAAAACTATGCTGCTTTATTCGTACATTGAAAGTCTTTGCTTGATTGACCGATATAAAAAGACGGGCAATCCTTATGAGGAATTTTGTAAATGATGTTGTTATTTGTTACCGAACTATTCTTAATTAGCATACCTTTAATGGTATTGTTATAGAACACAAAATTAACATTAAAAGATTTGAATATTGATTTTATGGTTTCAAATCCACGAGAGTAAAGCAAGCTAAGTACATTTTTAGGGAGTCTTTTTCATTATTAACAACACAATAAACTTTTTGTGAGCTTTTTGATAACATAAATCAATCATATGAGGTGGGTAACAGAGTTCATTTCCTATTATTTTTATGTATTTATTTCATGGTGAAGATATTGTGGACCTGCAATTCGCAAAACAAGTAAGAACATGGAAGAAAAAATTGACATTTTAATATCAAGATGGTGGCCAGAATAAAAATGTACATGATAAATTATTTCTGGGTTTCCTAGAAATACTGAATTTACTTTGGAAAGACTCTATATATTCATACATCTAGGAAAGAGATGACACTGTTATTTTCAATTTCAACCGTGAATTTTATGGATGGCACTAAATCATTTAATTTAGACAGTAAATCTTCTACATCGATACCAACAGGCAAGACTACTAAGATGTCATCTACATAGCTGAACCATTTTAAGGGGACAAGTGTGATATTCGGGAGGTGTTGCCTTTCAAAGAATTCCATATATAAGTCTGAAAGGAGAGGTGATAAGGGGTTACCCATGGCCATACCAAATATTTGTTGGTAATATTCTTGCTCTGCGTTCTGATCCCAGCAGTGATCGAAGCTTCCTGAAATATTATGCTTTCCCCTTGAAGGAGGAGGGGCTGCAGCCCAGCAGATATTCTAACAAGTAGTAAGAGAACGAAATGGACGTGGGCAGGACACAGAATGAGAATGTTAGATGATAGATGGACGAAAAGAATAACAGAATGGATCTCTAGAGATTGCAAACGAAGCAGGGGAAGGAA
The DNA here is from genome assembly GCF_015104395.2 of Macrobrachium nipponense. Classification (NCBI taxonomy): domain Eukaryota; kingdom Metazoa; phylum Arthropoda; class Malacostraca; order Decapoda; family Palaemonidae; genus Macrobrachium; species Macrobrachium nipponense. Next base: position 21,612,841 of record NC_087219.1, read on the forward strand.
GAGAAGACAATGGGTTGCCGAGCTAAGAAAATTTGTGGGTCGAGAATGGCATACAAATACCATAAACAGAAGGGAGTGGAAGGACATGCCTGAGGCCTTTGTCCTGAAGTGGACTAGCAAGGGGTGATGATGCAATGATATTGAATAAAATACATTGACCAACTTAAAAACCACAGTTAGTGTTAAAAATAATCTTATTTGTACATTGCTAAAAATGTCTAGGAGAGACTTTCGGATACTACTCCGTATCCCTCTTCAGTCCTACTGATGGTCAAACAATGGAGGGAGCGTTACAACAGCTAAAAAAACTGGTTCAAAGCTGTAGCTTTTAAGTGTTGGTCAGGTAACCCCTGTTTGGTTGTTTCTGTTGGCGAGATGGCTGGAATGGTGAAGTGGTCGTTCAGGTGATTCCAGCTCAGCAAATACTCCATCGGTGCCATGACTTGCAGCTATATCAGGGGTCTCACAATCGAATATGCTACCCCTGACATTGCTCCCACCTCTCTTTTATCTCAGATGATTGATGTTACTATAACTGAAAGTCATGGCACTGATGGAGTGTCTACTGAGCTGGAATCACCTGAACGACCACTTCGCTGTTCCAGTCGTCTCTCTTGCCAACAGAAACAACCGAACGGCGGTTACCTGGCCAACACTTAAAAGCATCCGCCTCAAACCAGTTTTTTGCACTGTTGTAATGCTCGCTCCATTGTTTGACCATCAGTAGGACTGAAGAGGGATACGGAGTAGTAGTAGTATCCAAAAGCTCTTCTAGTCATCTTTAGCAATGTACAAAAATATATCTTTAAACACTACTGTGGCTTTTAATTGTCAGTATCATACCCTCGTGATGGAGGTTCCTTAGTTAAATAAATACATATATATATATATATATATATATATATATATATATATATATATATATATATATATATATATATATATATATATATATATATATCACATTAATATATATATATATATATATATATATATATATATATTATATATATATATATATATATATATATATATATATATATATATATATATATATATATATATATATATATATACACACACATACATATATACATACATATATTTCTCCAGCTACGAAATATATACATATATATATATATTTTATATATTATATATATATATATATTTATATATATATATATATATATATATATATATATATATATATATATATATATATTAATATATAATAGATATATATATATATATATATTATATATATATACATATATATATATATATATATATATATATATATATAGATATATATAATATATTATATAAATATCTGATATATATATATATAAATATATTATATATATTATATATATATATATCCTATGTTAGGGTGTTCCTTGTATAATAAGGCGCCCTATTTTTATTATGTAATCACTTACATAAAAGTTCGGTCAGCTACAAAACCAACCACTGAATATTACTCAAGCTTGACTTGCATTTGACTTATAGGAGTGTGATACAGACACTATGTGAATATATATAGATATATAAAAATACTTATACGTAAAAAAATTCATGGTGTACACAAATACAGATTCAAGTAATAAGATATAAGACACAATATGGATATGATGGTATTAGTAAATAATAGTGATCACGTGATATATACTGATACAGTTTTTCGCTTCATCTCTTTAAGATACATATGCTACAGAAAATACTAATGTACTCTGATAATCGCATAGAATAAAGATTAACATGATAAAAATCATACTTTAACTGATAAAAATTCATATATGAAGTGATAAAAATTATTCATTTTTATGCTAACGGATTCTTTGACCCATATACTAACTCATATATAACTGGTTCATTAATCCATATACTAACTTATATATAACTGCAGTTATTGGTAAGATGAAAGGTAACAGATTGATTATAGGCTACCTGATTTATTTATACATATGTATATGGATTCATATAATTATGATCAATATATGTGCACTTTACATAGATTCCTAGTGCGTACACGCAAAGATAATATTCGACTCTGTTATTTATGATCATTTATATATAGGATACATGATACTTTATATATAGGATACATGACCGAGGTTATACTACTACACATTTAACTAGCGTTCGAACACTTTTCGTCCATTACACAGTTCCAGACAACCACCAATAGCCAAATGAAATGGCCAATTCCAAATGGTTAAAACAAGGGGAAAATTGCCTGGCAGGGTCCAACGTTCTATTTTGCGCTCATGCTTGTTCTCTGCATCCTAAGCCACACGAATACGTTCGCGATGAATAAACTCATCCCCAGCACGAGTCCTTCACCAGCAATGTGGAGTTGAATATCCTTCTGGTCGTAATTGTCGGAAGTATGTCCCTTTTGTAGTCGATTTCCGACAGCCGCCAGAGCATTCCGCATTAAAACGAGATTAACGACGGGATACAGGTGTCGGTCGAAGAAGTCCACGAGATAAGCTTGTTCACTTATGATGGTACTTATTCCTTTCACATTGTAGGCGGTTGTTGCTTGACTGCCGTCGTCCGCAGCGACGAACGATTTTTTGAAGTTGCGATGTGAAACTCTCTTACTGCAGGACTGTAACCAGGTTCCATTAATCAGCCTGCGAGTGAAATTATACTTGCCACAAGGGCAAAGTAAATTCAGACAACATCAAATATGGGAGGGAGAAAGCCATTAAGAACCAGACTTAACCCACATGAATTCTCTGATATTTTATGGAATTCAAAAGAGTCAGCTGTACAAACTTTTTTATCCATGGCATTAACAATGAGTGAACCTATCCAGGTCTATGATGACTGTAAAAATATCCATAATTATAAAAAATAAACAGATATCAATACAAATCCCAAAGAAAATTCGATATTACTGGTAGTAAGTTACTAGACAAAGAGGTGTGAAACGGAGCTGTTTGTAAGATTGGCAGACAACATAAGAGTCAAAGAGAATATTAATCATGATTCTGTATTTCGCTATGCTAACTGAAATTAAGCTGTGATACAATCCGATCCTATGTGCCCCTAACAAAAGTTTCATATTCAATTTTCTCGCGCGCATCCTCTGAGGTTAATTTTTAGGCAGGGGATGCTATGAAAGGACCCACTATGTAACTAATTTCTATATAAACTTTGGGTTTTTCAAGAAAAGGTGACATTTTCCCATGAATGTGATTTACTTGAATTGTAATAGACTAATGTTGCAAGTAAATATTTCATATCCATGACTTGATACTTCTAAATGTCCGTTTACCAATGTCATAAGCTGAATTATTGACTCTAATTGTCTATTAGGTTCAGAAAAAATTAGTTCATTTTGATGTTATAGAAATTCTGTTTGCTTATTTTGTTCATTAATTTTAAAACGATTGCAATTCCTTAACTAAAGTTGCATTGCCCACACGGATAAGAATAGGTTATGGCTATGTATGTCATCATGACCTATGAACCACATGTGAAGTTCATGAGCTAAGCATTCCTCTCCCTCCAAGCCAACCTGCTTTGCAAAGCGGTTTATTGAGGTTAAAAGGAACAATGATGATTCGCCAATGATGACGTCGTCACCTGGCAGGAGATTGCTCTCAGCCAGCTAAGAGTTACGTTACTTGCTGTAATAAATACGACTTTAGTATAAATTGGGTATTTTTTGTGTTAATACTTCACCCACACGAGAAGAATGTCTGAAAAAAAACAGTACCAAAATTGAACAATATATTAGTTTCATGTTGGAAATCTGCATGATTGTAAATAAATGTAATTATGTTAAATTAGATATTCCTTATTCAAACTAATGAAAAGAGGTTTCCATACAAATTCTATATATATTATTTGCCCTGTAAGATCCATATAGGATTATTCCATAGATATACATTTTCTTTTCTAGACTTCCTGACTTTAAAATCTCTTTTATTTTATTTTATTTATTTATTTATTTATTTTTTCATTGACTACGAATATAAATCACCGGGACAGACAATATGTCAGTAGGTTTTGATATGTGTTTGAAATTTTAGCTTATTTGTCATTACTAAAGCGTTAAGGGGGCCGGCCGGCTAATGCCCTTTTTTAAGGACAGGACTTTGATATTCATACCACTTAATAAGGTGACTTGGGACATCTCCAAACCGCATATGATTTTCGCCTCTGACCTTCAGTTTTGTGACGCCAGGGCGATTTATCCCGAAAATAACCATTTTTCAAATTCTATCTCCTCCCTTGATATTTAATATTAAGACCTGGGATTTACCATATATAGACCTGATGTAGACCTCCAATCGAATGAAGAGTTTTTTTTTCTAAAAGTCATTTTTTTGCTAGATATGAATTTTTCAATATGGTAAAAAAATAAACCCTATAAATAAGGAGAAAAAAATTTATAAAAAAAATACGAAACAAAAATTGGAAAAAAGGGCTTGATTTGATTGTTCTATAATGTCTTTCTGAGTTATATACCAAATTCCAATGTTATAGCTTTAAAACTAAGTGAGAAGATAGATTTTGAAGGTCAATAAGTATAGTTTTGAGATACGGGCGTTCAAAGTTTTCCTTCGTATTTCTATATAAGACAATGTTTAATAATATAATGATTATTATGAATGTATATTTCTTTTATGTGTATTAATAAACAAAAACTATTTTATTTATCATAATTTAATCATAAATGATGATCCCTTTGCTCATATATCGCAGCCTGGGGCACTGCTTGAGGCAAGATGGGGCACTCCTTCCTACGCAATTCTCTCTCTCCCCTTCACTAACTCGGCTTATTACACCGAATTTTCTTCTTCTGTATGTTAGTGAGATGTTTTCCTTGTATTTTTCTTTTTGGCATGATGAAATTCTTGCCCGAAACAAAGATAAACAAACGTAAAATGGAAGAGAATGTCAAGAGGTGAAACTCGAAGGCGTACTCTTTTTTTTACAAAGACAATTTAATAAATCATGATTATTATGAATTTCATATTCCATTTTGGGTATTGAAAAACCAAAACTTTGTTATTCATCATAAATGAAGATCTCTTTGCTCAAAGATCGTAGCCTTGGGCATAGTGTGATGTGTGCTGTCAAGCAAGACGGGGGCGTTACTAAGCAACCCTCCCCTCTCTCTTCACTAACTACGCATATATTATGATATTCTGTAATAATACTTGAGCGATTTTTCTTCGTCTGTATGTTAGTGAGATGTTTTCCTTGTCTTTTCCTCATTGGCATGATGAAATTCTTGCCGAAACATACATAAACATACGTAAAAGCGGGCGAATGTTAGAGGTGAAATGGAACGTGTAGACTACTTGAAGTCTGTGATCGCACTAAATCAGGACTGGACTTGGTAGCTGAGCCTGAAGTCTCCTTCTCAACTTGGGGAATGTCTACAGATGCCATTTCTCCCAATTTCTTTGACAATAATTATCAAAATTTACGATAATAGAAGAAATATTGCATTTTCTTGTACGGATCAATGTTTTAGGCTTATTGAGTTACGATAACTAATTACCCCGTCACTACAAAAGTAAAGAGGAATTTTGACGAAATATTTCGTATACGTATTCTCAATTGCCATATGAAGCTCCATGAATATTTTCATGACTTTGCATTTTTCGCCCTATACCACCATATATAGGGGTTCCGGCCGGCCCCCTTAAGTTAGAGTTCAAACCTTTATGCATATATATTTGGATATTTAATTAACCTATGGTTACGTTTTGCTTATTGATTTTATCGTAATTCCTTTTTTGTTATAATTTGTAACCCTTCCGACTTCTTACGGAGTGTATTATATCGACTCCACTTGTATCCATATTTATTTTATTTTTTATATTTATTTATTTATATATATTTTTTTATATATATTGATAGATTAATGGTTGGCTTGAATATGTGGAAAAGTATTCTAGCGGCGTACCGTATAAGGCTACTTGCTGTATCAATTCTATAGATACAAGATATGAATGATAAAGGTATTTAAAACCGTGAGAACCGCTATAATCCAGTTCGGATCCAATATCACGAGTTGTAACTCGTAAGACATTGACACTTTCCTATTTATCCGTTCTACCAAACCGATTGACTCTGGGTGATAAAATATAGTATTGGTTTTCTTAATGGAAAGGAATTCACACAACGAGTTAAGAAGATTATTATTGATTTACACCACCTGAGTCATAGATTATTATGTGTTGAATTCCATGTTTAGTGATTTAGCACTCATACATATTCCTAGCGCACTCAATTGCGGTGTTTGTTTTTAGTGCTATTAATTCTATATAATGTGTCAAGGGAGCTATTAATACTAAGAAGTATTTATTTCCTCTGTCAGACTCGTAACTCTGTTAATGATTCTACATGTATTCTTTCATTGATTGATTTGGCACGGGATAGGCCCCTAAACAGACAGGTGTCTTAGTGTATCCCTTGTTTTCATGACACGTGTTACAATTAGTTATGTGCTTTTTATATCTGTAAGCATTGTAGGCCAGTAAAACAGTGATTTGGCTTTCTGTGACTTAATAGAGAACCCTGGATGACGGAATGCAACCAGTTTAGGACGATTGGTATGAAAGAGATTATTACTACTACCTGGTCGTTAGTCACCTGCTGTGTTCTTCGGGTTTTCCTCGTCACGGACCTACATATAATATTACAATTGATTACATAGTTCTGATACACATACTTTAAATATACTTTTGCTCTAGGGTTTCCGTTCGAAGTGTTTATTGTTTTGCTTAGCTGCTGACCCTGTTTCCGTTCGAAGTGTTATTGTTTTGCTTAGCTGCTGACCTTGTTTCCGTTCGAAGTGTTTATTGTTTTGCTTAGCTGCTGGCCCTTGTTTTGTTCAGTTTGTAACAGTTCTGCGCTCCAACCCAGCTATTCAATGCTCGCGATCTCTTGGGTTAATGAATTTTCTTGTTTAGATACAGTTTTAACAATAGGCATGGATGTTTCTATATCTTTTAATCCAATTAACCCTCTTACGCCGGAGCGGTAAATAAAAAATTGTCTCCCGTGTGCCGGAAGGGGTTTCGGAGTGAGCGCAGAAGCGGAAAAAATATTTTTTTCAAAAAATCACAGCGTGCTTAGTTTTCAAGATTAAGAGTTTATTTTTGGCTCCTTTTTTTGTCATTGCCTGAAGTTTAGTATGCAACCATCAGAAATGAAAAAAAATTATCATTATCATATATAAATAATGCGATATATGATAGCGCAACAACGAAATTTCATATATAATTGTATTCAAATCGCGCTGTGCGCAAAACGGTTAAAGGTAACAAGCTACTTTTTTTTCGTTGTAATTTACGCTAAATTGCAATCATTTTAGTATATAACACATTGTAAAACGATAAAAGCAACACAGAGAAAATATTATCACAAAATGATGCATGAATTCGTAATGCGCGGACGTAAACAAATATTTTTTTCAAAAATTCACCATAAATCTAAATATTGTCCTAGAGACTTCTAATTTCTTTTCAAAATGAAGACAAATGATTGAATATTACTATACTGTAAGAGTATTAGCTTACAATTGCAGTTTTCGACCAAATCTGATGAGTTAAAGTTGACCGAATGTCGAATTTTTTTATATATATATATTATTTATATGCAATTATTTCGGAAATAAGAAAAGCTACAACCTTCAAATATTTTTAGTTTTATTCTAAATGAAATTGCGCACATTTTCATATATAAAACTCTATGAAATGCCTAATATGAAACGGAGAATATATTCTGAGAATGGGACGTACGTATTTCGGAGATTTGTGGCGGAGAATCCGCGCGTGGAGGGAAGGAAAGATTTATTTTTAAATTCACCATAAATCTAAATATTTTTCTAGAGACTTCGAATTTGTTTCAAGATGAAGATAAATGACTGAATATTACTAGACTGTAAGAGTTTTAGCTTACAATTGCGTTTTTCGACCATTTCGGTAGAGTCAAAGTTGACCTAACGTGGTTTTTTTTTCTATTTATCGTGATTTATATGAAAATATTTTAAAAATGAGAAAAGCTACAACCTTCATTAATTTTCAGTAGTATTCTACATGAAATTGCGCACATTTTCATATATAAAACTTTATGTAACGGCTAATTTAAAATGGTGCAAACATTACAACAATCGCACGTATGATTTTTTCGGAAGAGTTACCGCGCGGACGTAAAGAAAATGTTATTTTTTTCTAAATTCACCATAAATCAAAATATTGTGCTAGAGACTTCCAATTAGTTGCAAAATTAAGGTAAATGCTTGAATATTACCAGAATATAAGCGTTTTAGCTTACAATTGCGTTTTTCGACCATTTCGGTAGAGTCAAAGTTGACCGAAGATTGAAATTTTGGCAATTATTGTTATTTATATGAAAATATCTCAAAACTGATAAAAGCTACAACCATGGGTTGTTTTTAGTTGTATTATGCATGAAATTGCGCACATTTCCATATATAAAACTTTATATAACGGCTAATTTTAAAATGGTGCAAACATTACCACAATCGCATGTATGATTTTTTTGGAAGAGTTACCGCGCGGCAGTAAAGAAAAAGTTTTTTTATAAATTCACCATAAATCGAAATATTGTGCTAGAGACTTCCAATTAGTTGCAAAATTAAGGTAAATGATTGAATATTACTAGAATATAAGCGTTTTAGCTTACAATTGCGTTTTTCGACCATTTCGGTAGAGTCAAAGTTGACCAAAGGTTGAAATTTTGGCAATTATCGTTATTTATATGAAAATATCTCAAAACTGATAAAAGCTACAATCATGAGTATCTTATTGTTGTATTCTACATAAAGATGCGCACATTATCATATATAATACTTCATGTAACGGCTAATTTACAATGGTACAAAAATTATGTCAAAGTGACGAAATAATTTCCGAAATGTGTCACGGATACTTTTTAGTGCGGCAAGAGATAAATTCGCGCTTGCGCACCTGCGTAACGATTGTAAACAAAACAACACCTTGATCCGTGAACTCCCAGCATCCCCCAAGGCACGTGATTCAAAAGTTTTAGGCTGGTAGGCCTATAAGTATTTTTCCGAGAATTTTAAAAAAACTTTTGTAAGTCAACGTAAAATACGTCCAGTCGGCACACGGGAGACAAAAAATGTCGACGTAAAATACGTCCAGTCGGTGTAAGAGGGTTAATGGTTCTTTGCAGTATGGTGCGGGATTGCGGGATAATGCGTCAACTATGATATTTGCTTTCCCAGGTAGATATCTTAACTTGGCTCCAAAGACCTGAATGATCATATGCCAACGAGTTCCTTTGGGACTGTGTTTAAAGCTTTTGAAAAAACTCGGTATGGGACTTTATGGTCAGTAAGGATTTTATCAGGATAGCCGTAGATTATGAACTTAAAATGTACTAGTGAGTTAAGGATACCTAGCTCTTCCTTGCCTATTACTGCATATTTACTTTCAGAGGGCTTTAGTTTACGTGAATAAAAAGCTATAGGGAAGAACTGTTTATCATATTGCTGAAGTAGTACCCCTCTTACCCCTTGGTCTGAGGCGTCTGTTGCAATAAAAAAAAAATTCCTTATTTAAATCAGGGATTTTTAAGTTAGGTGAGCTGCATTATTCCGCTTTTAAGATATCGAACGCCTGTTGATGCTTTTTAGACCATAATAAATCTACGCCCTTCTTCATAAGATCTGTTAAAGGAGCTGTCATGATTGAAGAGTTACATATTTACATACGATTGTAATACCCACTACAGCGCAAAAGTGCTGTATCCCCTTTTTATGTTAATAGGTACTGGAAAGTTATGAATAGCCGACACCTTACCATGGACTACTTTAAGACCTTGACTAGACACACAAAATGTAAATAAACATGTTCGGTTTTTAAAAAAACTCACATTTAGATATTCTACTCTGAGATTATTTGTCTTTGTCTCTGTAGCACTAGCTCTATTTTATGTGAATGTACTTCTAAGGTATTAGAAAAGATTACAAGACCAACCATATAAGCATGTAGGGTATCCCCTAAAAGTCTCCAAACACTATATTGTAATTGGGGCGCAACGTAAGCCGGAGGCATACGTAAAAATTGATAATGTCCCCTGAGTGTGCTGAAAGCGGTGTATGAGGTACACTCGCTTAGCTAATGGTATCTGATGAAGCCTTTAAGCAAGTCCAAGTTGGTGAAAAAAATTTATTCTGACGTTTGAGGGAAAAATTATATGGGCTATTTGATTTCCTATTGACTCCTATTACTAACATTTTTTCAGCTTCGTCATTTATCTTTATTTTGATATTTCATTGGGAGTCTATACGAAGGTAAGGTACGTATATAGCTTTATGTTTGTCCTTAGACCGTATTTTGTGTTCGATGACATCCGTTTTTCCCCAGAGATCGCTCGCTAGTGGAGAAACTTCCTGGTATTCAGATAAAAGATAAAAAAAAAAATTCTGCTGAATCACCTCTGCTTGAATGATTTTACGGATATTACTTTAGATAGAGTATAAGAGAGATTCATCTACGACTGGTTGGTCGTGATTAAAAACTAGCAACAATAAAAAAAATGCGATATTTATATGTAAAGGTTTTGTGGATTACTAGATTAACTTGTTGCTGCGAGTCAACCGTGTCTAGGGCTTTGTTCGCGGAAATCGTTATATTTCAGAGTGTCGGGAAGGATTAAAATTTCAGATCCCAGCAAAGTCTTTTTACACGCACTAAGACATTCGAGGGTGCATGCTTCTCGAGATTTTGCGTGCACACTGCGACTGCGGTTGTGGGAGAATTCTGTTGGGTCGTTGAACAATATCACGATTTATGAGACGAATGATTGGTTCCTCTATATAAGTTATTATTTGATTAACTGTCTCTTTTTGTCAAAACGGATTTTAATATGTTTGAAGGTTTATAAAATTTTCCTTTGATAAACACGCCTTATTTGACAGGACGTAAGGTAATGTTTTGTATACACATAGATGGATATCTTACAATTACACTAGATACAGATCAATGTTTTTTATAACTATAGAGGTATCTGTAAGCGCTCGCTTATCCGGATTTCTCAATAGGGAAGTTTGAACAACAGACGGTGAGTCCGTAAATACAGGATAAAAAGTGGACTAAAGGCATAAAAACAAGATATTCTAATTTTTACGGCGCGTACAGTCAGGCTTAATCCACCACTACTTATAATAACTTATGTATTAAAATTACAAGAACCTGCTCTGATTACTTGATACGGTCGTGTGATTCATAGGAAAATTCCTTTTTAATTTTTCCAACATCGCTCTCCCTCTCCGCTGAAGTCGCTTGTGTGGAATGTGCTATGCTTTGAACACTTCGGCAGATTTGACTGACCCTGACCGCTTGACTAGGTGACACAGTAACCAAGTTTGCTTAAGCACGATTTGTTTGTTTCTGAAAGGGCTACTGTTTACCTATTTCTTTTTGTAATAATTAGGATTCTTCTCTTTATTACCATCGGCAACGTATTGTATGTTTTTAGCATTATGTTGCTGCTAGTTACGTATAAAGCAACGAACGTATGAATGACGAACTATAAAGAATTGAGCGATTACTATTAAAATAAGTTATCTCTACTGCGTTATCCTGTACTTGCTGTGGTTTACTTCATTTTTTGCTAAAATTTGAAATAGTGAAGGATCCTGGTCAGCGCATTTAGCCTAATGAAAGTTTTTTATAGATATGTTATTCCTTGCAATCCAGCCGTATTTTTAAAGTTAAGTTGAGTCATTGAGGTTCGATATTTTATGCGTATAACTCAAAAACTCAAGGCTAAAACTGCGATCGGGACCTTGCACCGGAGTCTTTATTGTTCTGACCCGAAATAGTGTTACCTCTAATTTATCTAGATTTGTACGGGTGTTCCACTTGTTTTTGTGTGTTTTCTAATCACTACAGTGCCTAACGACCCTATCCATGCATCTGTATAAATACAGACGTCCACTGCGTAAACGCATATTCACTGTTTAATATGATTTGTTACGTAAAGGATTAATAATCACCCAAAATGATAAAATTAACACAGTATATGATTATGATATTTCAGTAGAACTTCTGGAAACAGAAACTCAAAGATAAAAACTTGCAGTAGCGAAATCTCAATGATGTAGATAATTTCTGTAAAAAAGTAAAATTAAGAATGTCTCATAACTTCAGCCACAGGAATAACGAAAATTCGACCTGTAAGGAAACACTCAGTTACTCCAAATGAATAAAAAAATTGTACTTAGCTTGATTTTGTGGGAAGTCACGGTGTTCCGATAACGACACACGGCCTTGGTCCTCCTTCTCTGTTTAGCGGATGGCCTGGTTTGGCTTCAGTTTCCCCGGTGCGTGTTGTTTGGATGATTCATGTCCTTTGAAGATCCGATGCTGAAGATGCGTTCGGTTTGTTTCTTGAAGTTATGTACTTCTGAAATTGCTCACTAAACGATGATACTAAGTTGCTTGAAGAATCTCTTGCTTTCGTCGTCGTTGATTTCTGATATGATACATTATTCGTTATTCTTCGGAAGACGTTGAAGAGTTCTTGTTGTTTTATGAAGTCGCTCACTAAACGATAATACTAAGTTGCATGAAGAATCTGTTGCTTTCGTCGTCGTTGACTTCTGATGATACATTATTCGTTATTCTTCGGAAGATGTCGAGGAGTTCTTGTTGTTTTCTGAAGTCGCTCACTAAACGATGATACTAAGTTGCTTGAAGAATCTGTTGCTTTTGTCGTCGTTGACTTCTGATATGATACATTATTCGTTATTCTTCGGAAGACGTTGAAGAGTTCTTGTAGTAGTCTGCCACCAATATTAGGGCTGTTGCCTTGTATAATAAGGCGCCCTATGAGGTAATGTTAGACTTGCGATAATCTTACGCTAAGTCGGTTGGTTATGCACTTCCACACTCATTGGAGTGTCTTGGGGTTTGCTGATAACTTACGAAGTGGTTATGACGACGATGTTTTAAACTCATGATGATATCTTTTCTGACGTGAGGTTTCTAGTAGAAAACACGAAGTATAAAAATACATCTATTCTTCTGAGATTACATGATGAATATAGGATTGTACAGGTCTGCCAATGATGATGGCTTGATCGCTTCTGTCAATGATGATGGCTAATTCGTTTCTGTTCCCACTACCATCTCGGTTACAAGTCATAAAGGAAGCAGACAGTAGCTCGAACATATGAACATGCATGCAAAATGAGACATTAGAAATCACGTAGGCCGTTTGAATTATAGGTCACGGTAGTTGTCTCAAGCAGGAAGCTTGGACTAATGTTTCAAAACAAATGAAGGACCACAGGTGACGGCATGTCAATTAGCCTACTTTATTGTATCTGGTCTGATCACATTCCTGCAAGCAATCTGGTTGACCTCTTTAGTTTCAATTTTTTATATATATGGAATAACATTCCATATTTTTATTATGTAATCACTTACATATATATAAATAGATATAATATATATATATATATATATATATATATATATATATATATATATATTATATATATATTATAATATACATATATATATATATATATATATATATATATATATATATATTATATATATATATATATATATATACATACATACATACATTTATATATAGATATTTATATAATATTTCATAAATATATGGTATATATATATATATATATATATATATATATATATATATATATATATATATCTTAACCCCCCTTTTATTAAAGCTACACAAATTGGGAACCCTTACCTGTAGTCAATGATGCCCTCTGTATGAAACCATGTCGTTAGGCTATTAAGATCTTGTGCTATTAAGATCTCGTAAGTATAAAAATATACTATTTATTACCCAAAGCAGTTGAATATAAAATAGAACAAAATGATTAACAAGTCATAATGACAGAAAACCCAAATCTGCCCATAAAGAAAACTAGTAAGTTAACATTCTACCCTCCTGACTAAGAATTCACTCCCAGTCCCAAAATGTAAATAAGTTCATTATATTAGTCAGGTTAGAGATTCCCATCTCTAGTACCCTCACATAGAACCCATCTGTAATAAAGATAACAATGGATAAAAGATACACTTCACACATCACTCTTCTCAAAGTAATTTAAGTAAAGAAACTATTTCACACTTCTCTCTCTTTTCAAAGGTAACGGTTTTCTAAGTCTTACAAAATATGTGCCATACCTTTACGATGGGGATTTTCTCTCCCGACACCTGACGTGTACCAACCGACCTCTTTGTGCTCACCAAAAGGAATGTGGCTTTCGCAAGTGCCTTGGTCTATTAGACCTGTAACATCCGTACAAACGAATGTACATGCTTGACGACAAGACGAGTGATCTCTCGGTCAGAACGCTTACGTACCCAAATTCCTTCACTCAAGTAAGCTGCCCTTACAGTTCAGCTTGTCTCCAAGCAAGACATGATATGTGATTCACTAACATGACACACTTGTAAGATGCTCGGCCACCTATGTCCTTTGTGCACTCCTGTCGCACACCACATCAGCAACTAATGCACAATGTATCAATTTACCACATTTATGACGCATATTGTTAAATTTGTACATATTGCTGAACCATTTAATTATTGTCTTGTTTAGTTAACTGTATAACTACCATATGAATACGGAATCACTTGTTATATTCTGCATTGTTTGTCTCCTTCGGACCTTTTCCCTGGCTTTAAGTTAGTCTCACTCTGGTCTCTTGCTGGGAGGAGGGTCGAAGGAGCTGCCTATTTATTTTTGAGTATTTTCTGTATATTTTTCATAATATTTTGAATGAGGTTTATTTTCTTTATTTATGGGTGTGATTTATAGCATTGTTCTGCTAAGGGAGGAATGTTTATTTTTACTTACCTTTTGTGTTAATATAATAATTATTTCGTTAATAAATTTTAATTTATCCTTTCTTAGTATTGTGTTATAAGCTTACAGAACCCATCCGTGTCTTATTCTTAAATATTCAGTGATGAACCTAATTAAGTATGTAACAACATGACTTAGGGCTACCTCCGTTGCGGGAGCCCTTGTGCTTCGTCGAATGCACAAAAGCTTAAGAACTCCTAGCGCAAATTGTGATCAGTATAGCACCTAACATGATCATTAATATTGGTATAGTGTAACGGTCACTAAAGAAAGGCTCATCCTCGTCACTAAGATAAGCAGAACTCGACGAATAGTTGTAGACGCAGGTCGAGTGCATAAACCAACTCGAAACAACTCAGCACGCGCCTTTATTCAGAATCTGCGACCCTCGTGAGTGTATCCAACACCCTCTCGTCGCAAAACTGTAGATTCGACGTTTTCAACTGAAGGAAATGTGGTCACCACCCCGTTGTCAAGGAAATATCCCGTGACTTCTGTGCAAGTGCTACTCGCACCTGCCTCATTGAAGACCGTAGACTCCTGATTTATCCCAGAACGTATCCTGAGACGATATATCGAAGACATCTCATCCTTTGCAAAGGCAGTCCAGTGTAGACTTGACTCGACCTCTGGTACTGTAGAACGAAGTCGTTTCCATCGCCATCCTCATGTAGAGTTGGGAATTCTCTAAAGTCATTGTGAGTCTGTATTTAAAAGGTCTACATGGTCATAAAATAACTAAAGTCTTGCTTAACCCCACAAATCCGTCATTAATTAATATACTCAATCTACTAGTCAAATATTAAAAATTCCTCGCTAAACAAAATATAATCTTTACCCACTGAATCCTCACAAATAATCCCATATCTGACAAACACACTATCAAAAGAGAACCCATAAAGTCTAACAACAAAAACCCCTTTATGGTTTATATAACTAACCTCCATAAAATATAATGTCGAACACCCCTTCTATCTAACTCACATACCCTGACAAATTATATCTCCTATCTAAAACAAAAATGATATTTAGAGCTTAACCCCCATTACGAAATCTCTCGTAAGAAAAGAAAAAGAAAAGGGAAAAAAATAAGATAATAATAACAATAATAAGTGAACTTTCCCCCATTACACAGCGCACGTAAGAGAAAAAGAAACATATATAATTCAATATCTTTCCCCAAACAGAATGTGTACGGTTACGGAATTTGCTACCGCAGCAACCCCATCGACCAGAAACGACCGGAAAAGAATCCCCTTACATGATACATTCCTGTGGAATGCCATAATCAACATCTACAAGAATAGTGCAAATCCCCAAGTAATCAATTCCAAAGGGAAAAATCCGCAACCAGATTCATTACAGCAACATTAGCAAAAAAATCCACCTATGAACACCTCAGGTGCTTCGAACTGCAGCATAGTCAGACTCGCAACACCAGAAACTCATGATTCTCAAAAAAATGTTCTATACTGAAAGCACATCAGCACATTTCACCAAAACTATCTCCAAGATATGACCAAGGTGTTCCGAAATTGTCTCGAAGACATAACTCTCCAAACGATACTGCCCAATTATATAAAAAATTATCACCTAATCGGGATAAAAAACTACGATAAACTCACAATTCCATAATTATATACCACCAAAAAAAAAGTCCCCCCCAAAGATTAATGCCATCTCCTTAATATATATATATATATATATATATATATATATATATATATATATATATATATAATATATATATTATATATATATATATATATATATATATATATCACCATCTTAATAATAACACCACTCCAGTAATAAAAATATTTCCTCCATTTAATTAATAACCCCACACAAAACAACAAAATCATCCCCCCCAAAAAAATTGTCATTAAATCATATCTCCCACGACATTACCCGAATTATATAAAACCCCAATGTCATCTATTCGGCTCGTGAAACCCTAAAAATTCAGCCCCAAATATCATACACAAAGGAATAATCACATGTTTATCAACACGTTTCTCAGCTAAAACAAAAATTTGCCATATTTCAACCACTTCCCACGTAAAATATTAACCCCGAAATCTTACGCCAAAACACTGCAGATTTGCGCATAAGAAAAAAAAAAACAGTAGAAGGCAATAAAAAAGAGAAAAAAAAACCGTGAAAGCATTCCGCCACCAAATTGCAAAAAATAGACAGCAAGAAAAAAAGGAAAAAAAAATGCAATTGTGCAAACAATATATCAGTCACCACAACCAATTCTTTTCAATTTTGAGATATGTGTTAACCTCGACCGACATGTTTTTTCCTCTAAGACTACAAATCTGTTTCCAATTTTCTCTTCAATGACTTTAAAAGGACCTCAAACTTCGGGCCTAATTTGTAATTTAGTTCATTTCTCACGTTAAGTTTTAAAAATACCTTGTCTCCGACATTGATCTTGGGATCAGATGTTTTACTATTACTCTTCTGTACCATATCTCTGGTTGTGGATTCGAGATTACGGCTGAGACAAGCATGTCTCTCTCCCGCTGTGGATACCAACGCCTCGACCGTATCTTCCCCATGATGAGGCATAGTTAGCAAATCAAATGTGCCTCATGCTGGACAACCAAACAAAGCTTCAAATGGGGACATTTTAATGGAATCACTAACCATAGTGTTTATACTATGTCTAACAACATTAACATATCTGTGCCAATTCTTATTATTACCACCTACAGTTTTCCTGAGAGCCTCGAGCACTTTCCTGTTTGCTCGTTCGCACAACCCATTAGCCTCGGGTCTGTATGGAATAATTGTTACTTTCTGTATCCCCATGACTTCAGCTAAACATTCCAAGGTTTTGTTCACAAATTCCCTCCCATTGTCGGTTAACAGAACTTTGGGTGAGCCATATCTGCAAATGATACCATTGAAAAACGCTATGGCTACTTCTTCGGCCGTTTTATGCTTAAGTGGGAAAATTTCTACTATCCTTGTAAGTTCATCTATTATCACTAACAAGTACTTGTTCGCATATTAGACTCACAAAAATTCCCCAGGATATCCATATGTATTCTCTGAAAAGGTCTACTCGGTATAGGATATGATCCTAATTTGCATGAAGTTGTCCTTGCAGGCTTACATGCGTTGCACACCGTA
>NC_087219.1:21635873-21656865 GCF_015104395.2 Macrobrachium nipponense
TTATCAACTAAATCTAGAGAATTATATATATGAGAATCGGAGATGGTTCCAAGTAACGGGGACAAGATCTTAGTGATATATTTCGAGAGTTTATATGAAACTGAACCAACATTACTGATAATAGGCCGCATAGGGTTATTTTCTTTGTGCGTTTTGACTAATCTGTACAAGTAAGGTAGCGAAGGAGATTTGACTGACAATTTGCCTAAGTAGTTCTGTTTTCCCACTATGCCTATTGAAGTTCTTTATGAGTTTGATCAAAGAGGAGTTTTTGTTAGTTTTTTATAAGTCACATCATCATCCAGTAGGGCTTGCATACGTGATATGTAGTCAGCTTTATCTAAAATTACTATACTATTTGACTTATCAGCTTTTGTAATGTGGATAGTATGGTCCTTTTTAACATCGGTCAAGCAGGGAAGTTACTTTCATGCTTAACATTGGCAGCTCCGTAAACAATACCTTTAATCATGTCAACATGATTTTGAGGAAGATCACAATATTTTTCAAATTTACTTAGGGATGACCCAATCATTAAAGCAGAAGGTCTACTTGTTACAAAGAAAGATAAACCATATCCAGCGCACTCACAACATTTTCACTTATTTGTTTACTAGATAAGTTAACAACACAATCCTGACGTGCACAATTAGTCCAATCACTGCTATCAATAAGATTTTTTAGTTTTCTGTCGAGTTTCCTTTTCAGGGCATCTATAAAAATACTTACTTTTCATTGTAATTTCAATGTTAGTCGTGGCCTTTTTCATTTAGACCCTTGTATCTGTAACATGTTTAAGAATGACCTCAAAGATATAATTACTGACTTAAATAAAAATCAGTTGCCTTAGAGTTATTAATTTTTGTTGTAATGTATGTCTGTCATGTATTGTGAATATGGTTTTGTTTACCAAGTTCCGAATAGCTGTCACCTATAATCCTTTAATTGTCTGGAAATTGAATCTGAGATGATTGTCTTAAACCTTTAATTGCACCCATTGTTTATGCTTGTTTGGGAAGGTTTCTTATCTTCCAGGTGTGTCGGATTCTAGGTACTAATCCCTTTATAATCCCTATCTGTCAGTTATACGAACCTTCTTGTGTTGTCTTTTCTCGTATTTATGTCAGTATCTGCTCAGTAAAGGATTTTTAAAGTCGAAAGATCTTGCAGACCTCCTTCGTTAATTTTTCCTTCGTGGCATTTATCTTTATTTAAGATAAAACGGTAGAAGTGGTTTTCCTTGACTTGTGGAATCTCATCGTTGTCCAAAATGGTGAAGTAAAGTCCACCCGACTATATGTAAACAGTTATCCAAATTTAAAACAAGAGCGTATTCACTTATGGTCTGTCAGTCAGACCTTGCTACTAAAGACTCAACGTTAAAATATAAACAGCCTGGAAGCAACCACTAACAAATAGACAGTAACCATATTAATGCTCGTTTAAGGGTAAACAGCATTTACAGACATCCAAATCTTTAGAGTAATAAATACTTAAACAGCACAAACAACCGTTTGAAAGTCCGCTTATATATATATATAGTATATATATATATATATATATATATATATATATATATATATATTATATACATATTACATATATAATACATAGATATATATATATATATATATATATATATATATAATATATATATATATATATATATATATATATATATATATATTATATATATATATATATATATATATGTATATATACTTATTATATATATATATATATATATATTATATATATATATATATATATATATATCTATATATATATATGTATATATACATAGATATATAGATATATATATATATATATATTTATATATAATATATATTAATATATATATATATATATAGTTACATGCATTGCTGCATCCAGGTTTATCATCTATTCTAAAATTTACTGACATATGACAAGACTGGGGCCACGCAGGTAACAACAGGGAATGGTATTAAAATTGATGGATTTAAGGGAAAAGCAATGTTCCGTTTAACTAAGACTATTATTATTTAAACTCAGAAGACATTTACATAGGAGCTGAAGGCACTGGCTCTGTTTCACAGAGGTTACGTTAATTAACAAATTTATTTAGTGCCATTATGAAAACCCCAGAAAATGTAAATTCTACTTAAGAAGAACCCAGAATTTAAAGAATAAAATACTTGTTTCGATTATCACCAATCCTACACTAACAGTTAACAGCAGCTCTTCAGTCTTTCACCCTGGGACTTGAAATGGATGGTTGCTCCTTGGCCCCGTGGAATACAGGAAATGAGTACACACCTTCTTGCGGTTTCCTAATTCTGCAAATTAAGGATGCACTGTAATTCTTGCTCTAAACGTGATTTATGTCATTGGGAGTTGCATAAGACAGAGAGGTTAAGTAATTTACCACTGTCACAGAACACTTCTGGATGCAAGTCACAAATATTTTTCCACTTCACTTATTCTCTGAAGGAGATGCAATGGAGAATTGAGTTATATATTATGAGAGCAGACAGTAATTAAGGAAGGAAAAGAATTGTGCGTCGAAACAAATTTTGATACCAAACAGTACCATGTTCTTTGACAATCTTAGTCTTGAAGTAGACAGCCGGGCACGGGGTAGGAAAATTCTCGACCCAACACAAGTGAGTGGCTCAGGGATATACCCCCGGTGTGAACAGAACTGAGTCTGCTTTAGGAACGAAGTCTGACTCACTTCTCCAGCCAGCCATGTCTTATTTTTCTCCTTTCCTTTGTCTGTCACATCTGGGCGTTGGTTTTCTCTGAGTTGCTGATGGTTTTTTTGGCTGGAAATGAAATTTGAATGACAGCACCAGGTGTGGGAAAGGTATGACAAGGGGTTGTCCATTTAGCTGTAGGAGGGGCGGAGTTTGGGGGGGGAGGAGTGAAGTAGGAGAATCTGCCGTGTCGAATATTTAATGCCATAGGCAGTCTTGGTGATCATGACTTTACAAAACTAAAAAAGTTTGTATTCATATTTCTGTGGGATTTCTTAAAACTGAGGGCTCCAACATACATTTCATGTATGTATGTTACAATATCTATATCTAACAAGGAAAAATCTCTAACGAGGTTCAAACATCTAAAACTGGTAACCGTAAGCCCTACCTTCTTTCTGTTGAATGCCATCTCTGGCGTTAGCTGAAAATCAAATTCAAACAAGGCTAAAGTAAACTGTTTGTTGTTACAAAAACATACTTTTTATTTCCCAAAATTAGCTACCATGAAAATGGAATAAACCTAATTAAGCCTGGCCCAAAAAGAAACTTTAAACAATCCTATTCATCTCAAAATCATATTTAAGTAAGTACCCCTTTTCCCCCTAAGTATCCTAACATTCATTGTTTATTAATAGTCAAAATTAGTCTAGAGAAAACCCATAAGGTGACTTCGAATCCATCTGAAATAAAGAGACCATAATTATGACAATTATAAAAGCATTAAAAGTTCATCCCAATTAAAGAATGTTGGTTACTTGCATCTCACTTCCCTTTCTCTAGAACTCAAGTAATTGTAGCTGGTAACCCTTGGAGTCCGACATTACCTGCAACACCTCTTCTGTGGTGTGTTCCACACTCTATCAATGAAATTCAGTGAGTCCCCCTTTGCAACTTTTCCCCTAGACTATATGTCATTTTGTGTTCATTACAAACACACACACCAATTGGCACACAAGAAGCATGCACGCTACATACATGAAACTCGTGATCTTCGAAGTGCGTCACTGACCACAATTTTGCGCCAGTAAGCTTTCCTGTTAGTTTCTTTTATTTCAGCATCTTTGAGGAATCCAGCATTTTGCATCTGTCTCTAACCGGCAAGAGCTAAGGTTATCAACCCGACTATTTAATATTATAGAGCCTGTTTGCTGTGGCCTTTATTAAAGTAATGGCTCGGCGGCCACCTCTGTCTTTTGTGCACCCTTGTCACACACCACATTGGCTACTGGTATTTAGTAGTTCATAATATTTGCAAGATAGCTCTTATAACACATAATTCGACTATCATTATAGCTACTATAACTGCAATCACTGGAACTGTGTAGCGTTCTTCGAAGAAGAATTCATCCCCATCGTTATCCTCTAGCGGTGGAACCGTAACCGTTCCGTGTAGGGTGCCGGAACTTTAACCGTCACGTGGTCCCGCCATGTATAGTTGCATTCACGCAACCCGGTTTGTCAAATAATAATTGTAGATCCCAGCTGAGCGCGTGAACCATCTCAAATCGACTCTGCATGCAACATTATTAAGCATCTGCAACCTCTGTAGGTGTATCCTAACACCCTTGTTGCTAAACTGTAGATTCAACGTCCTCCACTGAAGGAATCGTAACCCCCACCTCGTTGCCAACTTGAAATATCCCGTGACTCCCATGCAGGTGCGTCTTGCACCCGCCTCGTACAAGTACTGTAGACTCTTGATTAGTCCAAGAATGTATCCTGAAATGATCCATCGACAACATCTCGTCCATGCAAAGGCAACCGGTATCATTGTCGCCCGTGTAAAGATTCGACCTCTGGAGTTGTAAATCCTAAGTTGTTTTCATTGTCACCCTCGCATGAAGTTGGGAATTCTCTAAAGTCATTGTGTGTCCGTGTTTCGTCATTAATAGGTTCTAACTGACTTTTTGACAAGTCTACACGATCTTAGAAGAAATAAAGTCTTGTTATAACACACGAATCTGTCATAAACTAATATATCCAATCTCAGTCAATTATTAAGGACTAAAATTCTTCACTATAATAAAATATGATCTTTATCTACTGACCCCTATTAAGCTTATTGGGAAAATTATTATCACTAACTGACCATTCTATTAATCCCCTATCTGACAACTATACTATCAAAAAACCCATAATGTCTATACAGCAAAACCCCTGTAATGTTTATACAGCTAACCTCCATCAAACATAATGTTGAATATCCCTTCTATCTTACGTATCCCAAGATAAATTCTATCTCCTTTCTATGATAGAAATCCTATGTAAAGTTACCATAAAAAAGAAACCGCTTAATCCCAATTACAAGTTTCCCTTGTAGGAAAAAATATAATAATAATTTAACTTTTCTCATTACAAAATGTATAAGGAGAAAAAAATATAATTCAGCGCTTTTCCATAGAAAACGTAGTACGTATCGTCATCCAAATTGCTGCCGCAACATATCAGTATCGACCTGAATTGACCCCTTAAATACTTCCCCATGGAATGTCATCATCGACATTCCTGAAAATGGTGCAAACCTCTGAGTAATCAACTCCAAAAGAAAATATCAACAATCAGTCTCATCACATCATTGTCAGCATTAAGCCACCTGTGTATACAACATGCACTCAAATCGCACTATGGACTTGTCTAGTCAGACTCGTAAACTCGGAAATCATCCTCCCTTCAAATTGCCCAAAAAATCATTTATTAAATCGTCGATGGGAATCCTCAATAAATCTTTACTGATACTATAGAACCACATGTATATAAAACCCCGATAATCACCTAGTCAGGATATAAACCACAGAAAACTACAGTTCAAGATTTATGAATAACAATTGTATACCGCCAAATATAACCACTGGTGAATATAACCTCAAAAAATACAACACCTTTATAGGGCCCCATAAAACCACAATGCACTAGTGCCCCGAAAGCCATAACACCAAAAAGAACCACAATCAGCGCCTCTTTGGCTCGTAAAACCACAGATCACCACCAATAATCATAGTCACAAAATAATTCACCACCAAAATAGTCACAAAAACTCAGCCCCAATAAACTAATACCACCAGCAATCACCAAATCACCACTACGGACCTCTTATAATATTTCTCAACTTTACACTAATTTCTCATATTGTCCACCCCATTTTTCATCATGAAATAATTACTTCTGGTTTTTACACCAAATCGCCGCAGTTTGCCCACAATAAGAATAGTAGAAGAATGAAAGGAAAAAAACATTACATTAAACTGAATAATCACATTTCGTCATCCATTTGCAAAATCTGAAAAAAATGCAACTGCGTGATGTTATCATTAGTTACTACTACCAACCTTTTTCAGTTTAGATATGTGAGTTAATTTCGACTGACCTGTCTTTTCATCTAAGACTACAAATCTGTTTCCTGTCTTTTCCTCAAATAACTAAAAGGACCTTCAAATTTTGCACCCAATTTGTAATTTAGTTCATTTCTCATATTGATTTTTAGAAATACAGGCTGAGACAAGCATGTCTCTCCTTTGCTGTGGAAATTAATTCTTCGATTGTATCTTCTCCATGATGAGGTATAGTTAACAGATTAAATGTGCCTCATGCTTGGCAACCAAACAACACTTCAAATGGAGACATTTTAATGGAATCACTAACCATAGTGTTGATGTTATGTCTAACAACATCTATATATCTGTCCCAGTTTTTATCATATCCTACAGTCTTCCTGAGAGCTTCAAGCACTTTCCTGTTTGCTCATTCACATAACCCATTAGCTTCAGGTCTGTATGGAATAATTGTTACTTTCTGTATCCCCATGACTTCCCCCGAACATTCTAAAGTCTTGTTTACGAATTCTCTGCCATTGTCGGTCAATAAAACCTCAGGTGATCCATATCCATATCTGAAGAAGTAACTATAGCATTGAAAAATGCTATAGTTACTTCTTCAGCTGTTTTATGCTCAAGTGGAAAATTTTCTACTATCCTCGTTAGTTCATCTGTTATTACCAACAGGTACTTATTCGCATATCTAGATTCACAAAAATTTCCTAGGATTCCATATGTATTCTCTGAAAAGATCTACTTGGTATTGGATATGACCCTAATTCACAGCAAGTTATCCTTGTGGGTTTGCAAGCTTTGCATACTGTACAGTTTTTTACAACATTTTCTACATCTTTCCCAATATTTTTCCAAATATATTTAGCATGCATATCATTATATGTTTTTTCTATCCACAAATGCGGACTACCGAACCTGTAATGTACTATATCCAAAGCCACAGGAATCAGGACTTTCGGAATTACGATCTGTGTCATGTCTCCTTTACTTTCACGGGTCCTTAATTTATATTTCATTTTCCTGACCAACAGATTACCTTCTAATTCTAAACCTGAAAAGGGTAACTTATAACCTTTCCTGACTGACTCCCCTCTGAGATACGCTTTTGCGTCTGCTAAAATTTCATCTTTAGCCTGCCTTTGTTCTATGAGACTCATACCCCATTGTATAAAATCACTAGTAACTAGCGTAACTTGAGATCCTTCTGTATTATAAAAATTTCTACTAAGGGCATCCGTGACTGCATTTAATTTGCCTTCTATATATTTGAGCTTTGCATCAAAGTCCCTGATAGTTAAGAACCATGGAGCTCTTTTGGGTGACAAGTCGGGTTTATTAAAAAGATCCAATAATGGCTTGTGGTCTGCAAAGGACTTCTACTTTATTCCCCATTAGTAGCATTCTAAATTGAACCAAACTTGATACTATTCCAAAGGCGTCTTTATCTACGGTAGCCATTAATCTTTCATTGCTGCCCTTTTTCCTAAATTTCCTGCTATAAAACGCGATGGGATTGAACCTCCCTTCAAATCTTTGCATAAGGCAAGCACCTATACTCTCCTGACTGGCATCAGTCACTAATGTGAATGGTTTGCTGAGATCTGGAAATTTCAGAACTGGGCGATTCATTAACGCATCCTTTAGTTTTTGAAAACTTACTTCTTGCGGTTCTCTCCCAAAAATTGAATGTCTTCCCACAATACATCTGTTAAAGGAGCTGCTATGTTAGAAAATCCTTTCACAAACCTATGAAAAAATCCTGCCATCCTTAGGAATGATTTAATTTCTTTCTTTGATTTCGGGGTGTGACAATCTGTCATTGCTTTGATGTTATCGTCGTTTACTCTAACCCCTTCCTTGGATATGACATAATCTAAATATGTGATTTGCTTTTTCAAGATGGAACACTTAGCTAGCTTAATTTTCAATCCTGTTAACATAGGTCTCCTGAGTACTTCCTTAAGCACTTCTAAGTGTTGCACAATATATCATCCATGTACACAAAAACATTTTTTCCCAATAACCCGTGCAAAACTGTGTTTACCAACCTGGTAAAGGTCATCGGACTACCCGATAAACTAAATGGCATCTGCGTAAATTCATAGTGTCCCTTGGGCAGTGAAAAGGCAGTATATTCCTGACTATTTTCACTAAGAGGAACCTGCAAAAAACCCTGCGCTAAATCAACTGAGCTATAAATATTATGTCCCCCGATTTCTACAAAAAGATCTGGTATATCTTTTCATCCAAACGTCTAAAATCGACGCAAACTCAGGCAGAACCGTCCTTCTTAGGCACTGCTAACAGAGGAAAGTTGTATGGAGATGCACTAGGTCTTATGATTCATTCCTCTTCCCATTTATTGACCTCTTTTTCTACCTGTTCTCTGATTTTGAAAGGTATGCGGTATGCAGGAATAAAAATGGGTTTTGTACTTTTCTCTATGTTTACCTTATGTTTTAACACATTAGTCAATCCCAGTTTATACCTTCGTAAAACTACCATGTCCCCAAATTCTGCCAAGAGCTCACTTACCGCTTCTATATGCTCTTTATAATCTGCATTAGCTAAAAGTTCTCTGAATATTTGCCTCCTTGATTGCATTTTTGCCGCTGAAAACTCAGTATTCCTCTACTCCAATCTTGGAGGTCTACCACATATGAATTCTTCTGGAATTTCCTAACTGTATCATTACAGTTCAGTAATTCTACCCATGTTACTATTCACTGATGTAGTGCTAATAACCCCTCTTAGTTTCTTGCTGCCCTTAACTACGCATACTTCTGTGGGTTTTTTCACTTCCCTCAGTTTGACTTTTACCATAGTCTTTGAACCTGGCAATAAAATAACATCCTCTGATAAAACACATTTATATTTGTGGTTAGTACCTCCGTTTCACGATCCCATAAATATCACCGCCCGTGGTTCTCATTGCATCCACCAAGACCCCATTGTTAGTATCAGTAATAATATCAATATTAGTATCAGTATCACCACCCATAACACCATTGTTAAACCCCCAAAAATTGTTACCACCTTGGCCCTATATTTCCCATTTAGCATCACGGCAGTGATTCCCTGTATCATCAGTGTGGGTTTTGATATCACCACTCCCCATATCCTTGGTATCATTACCATTAGCACCGCCAAAAGCGCCCTCATTTTCAGTATTCCCCATATCCTCAGTTTCACTTCAGTCCTCATAAGGGATAAAAACACCGGGTATTCCAACCGTTATACCACTAACACCTGCATGGACCGATATCTTGTGTCTTCTACATGCAGGATGCCCCAGCAAAAGTCTGTTGCCCAACGCAACCCCTTTTATAACCAAAAATGGTTCTATTAACACTCTATCACCCAGAGTAAATCATATTCTAACAAAACCCAGGGTGTTTAATCTATGGGCTTGCACATCAAACACCAATTGATACAGATGATGGTCCATTAAATTGATAGGCGCACCGGTGTCTATAAAGATTGGGATATCCACGTCCTCCACTGTTCCATATACTAACGGCCTGGGCTCTGGGGCGTCCCCCACGAGACCACAATGGCACTTACAAATCATCAGTATCCTTTTTGTTGATCGGCTTTCCAAAAATTTCACCGATCCTTTTGCCCTTTTAAGTAACCTGCCTGGGAAGTTCTCGTATTGTAACTCCCGAATTGTTGAGGTGTAGGTCTCGCATCTCTCCTTATCTGAGACAGACAAGCCAGCCAATAGTGATCCACACTTTTACATATTCCACAATATTTGACTCTGCATACTTTCTTTGTGTGCCCTGGTTTATTACAATTGTAGCAATGCGACTGTTGTTGCCTTTAATCGATCGATCATCTCTTATATTCCACTTTTGCACACAAACGGGGAGAAGGAAATTCTGTCTCTTTGTATTGTATTTCTTGGACCGGTCCCATTAAAAAATGTACTATCCACCGTGGGACATTTGGGCATATGTTTCTGAATTTGGGCATAAATTAGTTCCTCGTCTGATGTAGCTTCAATCTTTTCATCAAAACTGTCTACAATTGCGTCTGGGACATCGTTTAGTAGCATTGCGAAATGCATCTATTTATGTAAATTGTCGAGTGAGACATTAATCCCATTTACCCATTTGGAATTTTTCAATTTCTGTATCCATTCTCCTGCTGAGTCAAAATGTTTTGAGCTGTGCTCAATAAAGCTTGTTGTGCCTTTTCGAATTTTGTACATGCCTCTTAAATCTCTTACTATATCTCTGTGTTCTGTTGAGCCATAAGCCGCTCTTAAAATTGCTTGTAATTCGTTCCATGACCGACATTTTGTGCACTGAAAACTACGGCATCTAAATGACAAATCCCCTTCATTGATGTCTAACAAGGCTTTTGCCTCTGTGATTGTCTCCTTAATTCCCTTGGTGTTTAAATAGTTAGTCACCACCTCAATAAAAATTTGCACTGGTTGGGACAAAACGCCATCAATATTGCCTCGAAAAGGGTTAACTCCACCATTTTTGTTTGTTATTTTGTGCACCAATGTCTGGCTTGTACTTGCGTCGGCCATTTTGCTTTCTATAATAACTCTTATGCTTTAGGATTCACCCTGACCTCAGTAACATTGATATATTTATGCGCACACAACCCACCAACCCAAAAGTAATAACATATCATTCACCAATAAAAAATAAAATAAACATGAATCAATCCAACAAACCACTATTTGCAACTAGCTGCTTCTCAGGTTCAAGGTTAATTAGCTGATTTACTGTTACAAGGTCACGTTGGTCTATAAAAAACGGGAAGAAGCAGTGAGAGAAAGAAAATGTATCTCGAACCAAAATCTGATGAGTTAGCACAACTGTTCACCTGGCCGCCTCTCTCTCTCTCTCTCTCTCTCTCTCTCTCTCTTCTCTCTCTCTCTCTCTCTCATGCCATGCACAAAAACGAAAATTATAACACCATTTTTTCTAATGCATTTCAATACAATAAAACCACTAATGTCCACCGGATCCCGAGGGACATCAAATTAAAATACACTTGTGAGTAAATGAACACCAATAAAAAGGAAAAAAAAAATAATAAACTCATACACTCACGTCTTCATAAGTCTGAAGTCAGTACCCGGCTACACTTGCAACAGCAAGTAATTAA
Source organism: Macrobrachium nipponense (assembly GCF_015104395.2). Lineage (NCBI taxonomy): Eukaryota > Metazoa > Arthropoda > Malacostraca > Decapoda > Palaemonidae > Macrobrachium > Macrobrachium nipponense. The sequence continues at coordinate 21,647,074 of NC_087219.1, forward strand.
TTCCTGTTATGATATAAATTCACTTCCCCCAGCCCCAGAAACACAGGAATACGTCTTTACACTACACAGCAATTAAGATCGCTGCCTGCAGTAGCTACATGGCTTAAATGCTGACTGTCGGCTAAATTCCCCTCAAATCAGCAATAGAGTCAGTTGTCCGATACATAATTATAGCCACTTTCCCCCAAAATATGCCTAAAATATCTAATTCTAGTCTCTTCGGAGGCATTACCTATAGGCTTTAAGGTATCTTTTGACCACTAGCCACCAAAAATCTCTAACAAGGAAAAATCTCTAACGAGGTCAAATGACACTCGTTTAAACAAATGAAAACAAAACATCTAACTGGCAATGTAGCCTACCTTCTTTCTGTTGAATGCCATCTCTGGAGTTGGCTGAAAATCAGTTTCAAACAAGGCTAAAGTAAACTCTTTGTTGTTACAAAAATATACTTTTTATTTCCCAAAATTAGCTAACATGAAAATGGAATAAACTTAATTAAGCCTGGCCCCAAAAAGAATAAAACTATCATATTCCTCTCAAAATCATAATTAAGTAAGTACCCCCTTTTCCCCTAAGTGTCCAAACATTCATAGTTTATTAATAGTCAAAATTAGTCTAGAGAAAACCCATAAGATGACTTCGAATCAATCTGAAATAAAGAGACCATAATTATGACACTATAAAACATTGAAGTTCCACACCTCACTTCCCTTTTTCTAGAACTCTTTCTACGGTACCTTGTCCGACAGAACTGCAACACCTCTTCTGTGGTGTGTTCCACACTCTATCAATCAAATTCAGTGAGTCCCCTGTTTTAACTTTTCCCCTAAATTATACGTCATTTTATGTTGATTACGAACACACACACCAATTGGCACACAAGAGGCATGCACGCTACACATGAAACTCATGATCTTCGAAGTGCATCTCTGACCCCAATTGTGCGCCAGTAAGCTTTCCTGTTTGTTTTTTTCATTTCAGCATCTTCAAGGAATCCAGCGTTTTGCATCTGTCACTAACTGGCGAGAGCTAAGGTTATCAACCTGACTATTTAATATTATAGACTGCTGCTGGTGCCTTTAAGATGCTGAAATGAAAAAAACAAACAGGAAAGCTTACTGGTGCACAATTGGGGTCAGTGACGCACTTCGAAGATCACGAGTTTCATGTATGTAGCGTGCATGCCTCTTGTGTGCCAATTGGTGTGTGTTCATAATGAACACAAAATGACATAGAGTCTAGGGGAAAAGTTAAAATGGGGGACTCACTGAATTTGACTGATAGTGTGTGGAACACGCCACAGAAGAGGTGTTGCAGGTCTGTCGGACTAGGTACCGCAGAACGAGAAACTTGGAAAAAGTTAACATTTGAAGTGACAATTACTTGAGTTCTAGAGAAAGGGAAGTGAGGTGCGGTACACATTCTTTATTGACGAACTTTAATGTTTCATAGTGTCATAATTGTGGTCTCTTTATTTCAGATTGATTAGAAGTCACCTTATGCATTTTCTCTAGACTAATTTTGACTATTAATAAATATATATATTGTATATCTCTATATATATATATATAATATCTATAATATATATATATATATATATATTATAATATATATATAGTTTATCTATATATATTATATCTATATACTATAGATATATATATCTATATATATCTATGTATATATATATATATATATTATATATATATATCTATATATATCTATATATATGATATATATATACTATTATATAGATATATTACAGTTATATATATATATATATATATATATATCTATATATAGTATATATATATATAGTATATCTTATATAGATATATATATATATATATATAGATATATACATATTATATATATATATATATATATATAGAATATATATATATATATATACTATATATATATATATATATATATAATCTGTATATATATATATATAGCATATATACATATCCTACTATATATCTATATATATATATATATCATATATATCTCTATATATAGATCTATATATATATATATATATATATATATCTATATATATAATCACAACGGTCCATAACAAAGTCTACGCGCAATGAAGAATACTTGTAGCTTCGTTACTACACAAGACAGAATTAACCTGTAGAACGGTTAAGAAAGAAGAATGGCCTACATTTTCTATTCGTTTTGTTAATTTTTCACACGTCCACCCTCATCACTAATAATAATAATAATAAAAATACTATTCTAAAGTTCTTGGAAAACATTTCCAAATGGTTTTCAGAAACGCCTCCATCACATCAGTTATACTTGCTTTCAAGTCTTCCAAAGACCGAGACTTGGTTGAATATACAATACTTGTCACACCTTTCTTTCAACATAAGCTCAATGGAGTCAAATCTGGTGATCACGGAGGTCAAGGTAATGGTATACCTCTTCCACTGCATCTGTTGGGGAATTCTTCATTTAGAAACTGCCGAACTTCAGAGCAAAGTGACAAAGTGCCTTACCCTGTTGAAAAACTCTGTTCTCTGAAAGTTCTAATTGTTCAAGCTTAGGAATGAAGTCATTTTACAGAATTTCTAATTAGTTAGTTATTTTATTGACAAAAAATATACAATTAGCATTACAAATCTGTCCACAAAGTGACATAATACAAAATAATCAAAGTGGGCTGTAATCTCTTCTTTTCTTGCAAGTACATGGCCTATAAAGAAAAAATACATTAAGAAAAATACAACTTCAAGCGCAAATAACATAAGCCCATAAGACAATTAAAAGAAAGGGGACTTACTACAGAGACGAAACGTAGTCACATCACTATCTAGCATCGAGTCCCAACACACTCAATGCTTGGAAAAAACAGGAAAACTTCTTTTACGGAGTTATCACCATTGATAATCCGTCGGTGGAACTTCAAAAGCACCAGTTGAACGACTTCTCTCAATAGATTACCGCTCCAAGAATATTCTTCTTGCATTTTAATCAATTTTTTTTTATTGCTTTATTACCTAATGAATTTTTTTCTTTTACAATGAGTGCAGTCTCTTCTGTCTGTAGTTCCCTCTACCTCTTCTTACTTCATCCTAATGAACGCCATATTCTTTGGAAGCTTGAATTTCAAGTCAATGGCTTCTTTGGAGGCCTTGTTTGTTTGTTTGTTTGTTTGCAGTGTGATTTTACGTTGCATGGAACCAGTGACTATTCAGCAACGGGACCAACGGTTTTACGTGACTTCCGAACCTCGTCGAGAGTGAACTGCTATCACCAGAAATACATATCTCTAACTCCTCAGTGGAATGCCCGACAATCGGACACGCGGCCACCGAGGTGGCAGGCCAAGACCATACCGATCATGCCACCGAGGCGCTCTGGAGGGCTTGTTCCACATGAAGAGGGTTCATCTTCATAATGATAGCACACCAGACAATGTTGAGAATCTCTTTCATGCTCAGCTGATTCACGTCGCATTTCAGCTCCACAAATAGGACGGCAATTATGCCCATTGATCCTGCCACTACTGTGGAATGTTGCTTCGTTAGCAAAGACTGAACCATTAAAAAATGCCCTCTCGGTATTCATCCTTTCACTGAACTGATGGCAGAAAAGAAGACGTGTATGGTACTCCTCTTCTTATAACATTTGATGCATTCGCATTCTGTAGCTTTCATTTGAATAAGAAGTTGGCTTCTGAGGGTTTTCACCAAAAAAAAAAAGAAAGAAAAAAAAGTAAATTATCGCAGTACGGGAGGTCATACATTTCTTTTGATTTAGGAAACTAACGCCATGAATATCAAGCAACTTAAATTCACGGAGAAAATATATCTGCAAAATAAAAAAAAGGCATAAGTAACAAAGAGAGAAAGGATAAAAAAACTATCTATAAACACCACTGGCTCACGTGACAGCAGGCACTTTTGTTCGTGAAATATGGCGGTTGGGGGGTGGGGGGGGGGGGGGGGGGGGGGGCATTCACACAGCTCAATTCTAATGCCAAGTAAAATTATTTGTGCTCGGAGTTTTTTTTGGTCCTTGCTATCGCTCACGATGTGAAGGCACAAGGAAAATTAGTATAAGGTTATTTTCGTAGTTCCATGTAGGCTATTTGTGTATAACTTACTTATAGAAAGCAGATACACACGTGCCCTCACATACGTTACTATCTAGAGTTTGCTATCTATTTATCTATCTATATATATAATATAGTAGATGTATATATACTTATAATATAAATATATAAATGTACAAATAAATTATACATATTTCAGTTGTTTTACGAAATACATACATTACATACACACACACACACACACACACACACACACACATATATATATATATATATATATATATATATATATATATATATATATATATATATATATACTATATATACTACTTGTGCTAGGCATCAACAAGACGGGGTGGTTGCGATTCCAAATTCTTTCATTTTCATAGTGCTAAAAGCTCTCAAAGACGTGCTCACTTCATCACTGGGTAACGACGCACTGAGGGAAAAAAAAAACCGAGGGTGACCGTTCAGAACGCATTCTTCACGTGTATTAAAAAAAGAAAAAAAAAGAGAAAAACGTTGGAAGCCAAAGTTGGGAATAATTCTTGGGTCAAGGACAGATGGACAGAAGCGAGAGATATTCCTGAACACCGAAGGAAGATCAAACGAACGACTCCCGAGAGCAAGAATATAGGAAAGGAAAGAATCTATGTATGTATTTATATAGTCTTTGCACGAAAGGAAACGGCCTCTTACTTTATCCTAATCTGAATTCAAAGCTTGTAATGATATAAGCGTATGCCCCACCCCGCCCACCCCCCCAAAAAAGAGAAGAGATCCAGAAGTTAAGAAGCCCGGCCTGAACCACGAACGGGAACTAGTGGTTGGCAACTGCAAAATGTGTTTTTTGTATATAGATAAAACACATATTATTTTTTTAAGCATAATATACACAGTACACACATACATTATAAACTGTATGCACAATTATCAAGTAGATCCTAAAAATATTGTTCCGTAACTACAGTGGAATATTCATCCCACATTTTCTACGTTATTCCTAAAGATTTCGACCCCAAAATGAGGTTCATTTTTTTAACCCCTGAACCAATCACTGCATAGCTCTTCCTGTCCACCCTCATGGAGGGACAGAATTGCTGTCAATCCAAAATGCAAGCCAGTTTTCACTAGATATTGCCACAGTGGTGAAACAGCTGTCGTGACAAAGTTAAGTATGTCTTAGTTTTACCAGACCACTGAGCTGATTAACAGCTCTCCTAGGGCTCTCCCCGAAGGATTAGATATTTTGACGTGGCTAGGAACCGATTGGGCACCTAGCAACGGGACCTACAGCTTTTTGTGGGATTCGAACCACATTATATCAAGAAATGAATTTCTATCACCAGAAATAAATTCCTCTGATTCCGCGTTGGCCGAACCGAGAATCGAATTTAGGACCACCAGATTGGTAGCCGAGCGCGAAAACCACTCCTCCAACGAGAAACTAACTGTCGTGACAAAAATCACTAAAAGGAAGAAGGAAGTCAGTGTGTTCGTCACCAAAGATCGATGCATGAAAATCGGTAAAAACTCCAAAGATATGAAGATTACTACACAAAAAGTAACTAATGCTACCGCATGAGTGCGTGCATACCTACGTCATTCATATTTTTTGCTGTGCCTGATTTACTGCGGCGTATTTCATACCAAGCTTAGTTGACTCTAATCACCGTAAAAATATTTAAAATCCTAATTTCATAGTTGTGCAAAACCAAACCAAACAGGCTGTAGCAAGTTTACCCAAGCCATGGAATGAGTGTGTACGAAATGTATTGGCTTTTGTTTTTGTTTTTCCTTCGCTCAGTTCCCGATTTACTGCTCTGTATTTCAGTACAAGTTTAGTTGGCTCTAATTACGATTATCACACACAATATAACAGTACACAAGAGAATACTTCATCACTGTTCAAATTCCATTTCTAATCATCTAACAAGGCGTTATCCGACCTCCAACTTACTCTGGACGCATGCACCATTTCCCCTTTCGCTTCATTAGTGGTCTTCGTAATGAGTACTACTCAGACTAACAACAAGGATTAAATAAAACGGACACAAATTAAACACGTTCATACAGTCTCAGTTATAAGTGGAAATACAAAATAAATGAACAGAAACATAGCCACTAAATTTAATTCATTGAATAAATTAAAACGTGCTAAAATCTACGGACAGATAGTCCGTTGTTTCACCAACAAGAAAAATAAAGAAATTATATTTTATTGAAAATCATTTTTCTGTACTGTTTAACAAGCACTATTTATTTTCTACATTCCTATTCTAATAAATAAATCATAAATATCCTACCCCAAAATTCCTGTATCTTTTACTCAATGCAAAACACATTTTCAGACCTTTCCTACCCCCTCCCAACAAGAACAACAAGAAAGTAGTTTGTAGGGTTACTCCCTGATTAAGGGAAAATATTTAAAATGCGATTTTCATGCAGGCTGTAGCAAGTTGGCCCACGTCAGGGAATTAGAGCAAACGTACACGTTACCATTTCACACGGTTTTAATTTACTTTACTTCTGCGTCCGTCTGTCTGCCTGTTTGGGTCAAGACTTGTAACTCAGTTTTCGACTTTTCCTTTCGTCTGATGGACTTGAAGTTTTCCGTGGTTACTTGATTCCAGTGACATTTCAACCTCATATGATCAGGAGGTCAGCAGTGACCTCTAGTGACCCTACAGTGACCTCTCCCAGTATCTCAGGATTTGTATGAAACTCTCCGTATTTTTCATACCTTCTTTGACTCGGTAAAATTAGTTAATAAGGCTACAGATTTTTCAAAGCTCTTTCGGCTCGACAGGATATCACTTTCAGTTTCGTTAGTTACAATCATAAATCGGTTACAATTTCTGTCAAAACTGAAAAGTATAAAATAATAAAAATGTAATTCTTTTTAACACTAAAAAGTAAAAAATAATTTTTTGAGACACACCAAGATATTATTGCAACTAATCATGTCTACGAAAATAAAAGCGTGACCGTCAAACTTGGAAGGAAATGCTACAAGAAAAAGAAAAAACAACCTTTCTTTTATTTCTTGTAGCATTTTCTTACACGTTTGGCTGCCATGTTTTTAATTTTGTAGACATGATTTATTGTAATAATATCCTGGCATCGCTCAAAGAATCTTTTTTACTTTTAATAAAAGTGTGTTTTAGATTTTTTGTTATTTACTGTAATTTATTTCAGTATAAGTTTAGTTGATACTAAGTATGATTATAACATATTTTATAAGTACACAAGAAGATATTTTATCACTGTTGATATTTCATTTCATACTCTCCTCTATCTCTCTCTCTCGTCTCTCTCTCGATCTCTCCCTCTCTTCTCTCCTCGCTTTCTCTCTCTCTTACATCTTTAGGTTTGAAAGAATAAAAAATGAGAAAATACAGTAAAATTACAAAAGAAAATAATGTAGCATAAAATATAGATAAAAAGTAAAGGAGGAGTCTGTCTTTCTGCACTTAGGCCTACACTTCGAAGCAAACGGTGGCCGGCAATAAAATCACAATAGGAAAAAGAGTCACAATTTTGGCTGAGAAAAAATTTCACTGGAAAAAAAGTCAAATTAAATTATGGTGGCGGGGAATACAGTCACAGGCGGAAAATTCCCAATGTTTCTTGTTATGATATTTATACAGTGTTTATTTATTGTTTGTTTGTTTGTTTGTATGGTGTTTTAACGTTGCACGAAACCAGTGGTTATTCAGCAACGGCACCAACGGCTTTACGTGACTTCCGAACCACGTCGAGAGTGAACTTCTATCACCAGATATACACATCTCTAACCTCTCAGTGGGATTCCCGAGAATCGTCCTCGCGGCAACCGAGGTGGCAGACCAAGACCATACCGATCATGCCACTGAGGCGATCGTGTGGATACATACCATATTAAGAAAAAAAATCCCCAAAACTCATTTTAACCAGACCACTGATTGATGAACAGCTCTTCTAGGGCTGGCCCGAAGGATTAGATTTTTTACGTGGCTAGGAACCAACTGGTTACTTAGCAACACAACCTACAGTTTATTGTGGGATCCGAACCACCTTATATCGAAAAATTAATTTCTAATTACCAAAAATAAATTCCTCTGATTCCACACTGGCACCGAACTCGGGTTACCAGATTGGTAGTCAGGTATGCAACACGCTCGTCCAGTGTGGAACTTAGGGACTTGTACTAAACACACCGCAAAGGTGGATACATACCGGGTTAAAACCATTGTAGTCATTATCTAAGAAAGCTTAATGTGACCTTTTTTTTCTGTGACTTTTATTCCTGTGACCTTTTTTCAGTGATTTTTTTACCGTGACTTTTTTTTATCTGGATTCATGTAAACATACCTCGGTTACTATTCTTTTTGTGTGTGTGTTTGTGCGTGGTACACATATCCTTTAATAACATGTGAATTACTATACATTACATGCCCAACCCCTCCCAACCGTAGAAACTGCTGTCCAACTCCACCCGCCTTCCAAAACAACACCTCTGCCATTCTCTACCTAACTTTATTGGCCCCACTGCCTGGTGGCGGCAGACATCCGAACCACGTCGAAGATCATTATTTCCTTACAGTGGGATTCTTTCATTCTATTACTATTATTATTATTATTCAAAAGATAGACTCTATTCACGTGGAACAAACCCACAGGGACTATTGACTCGAAATTCAAGCTTCCAAAGAATATGGTGTTCAATGGAAAGAGGAAACAGAAGGTAATTCGGAATAAAAAAAAAAAGACATCAGTTATTTGAAGAGAAAAAATCAATGAATAAATTAATAAATAAATCGATAAATGGCAAGTAAATGGTAAAATACAAGGAAAATTGCTTTGGGGTAGTAATGTATTGTTTCTTTGCTGGAACTTTGGTGGTTTTAGTTGCACAATATCTTCAGGGAGACTGTTTTGCCGTTGACGGTGTGAGGAATGAAGGACCACCAGAACTAAGAAGTTCACCAGAGAGGCAAATTCACTGCATAGGTGCTAATAGCTAGTGGGAAAGAGATAGGAATGAGTGAGTTTAGAATTGAAACGCAGAGCTTGGCAGTAGTCAAGAGAGTCGGTGACAGTATGAGAAAGAGTGGATGCCAGAGATTGGAAATATGACAAGACAATGCGAGGCTGCACGATTTCCTCCAATCTAGAGGAGCAAGAGACTCAATGGTATTGTGTGTGCGTGTGTGTTTATTTACGCTGCATGGAACCAGTGGTTATTCTGCAACGGGACCAACGGCTTTACATGACTTCCGAACCACGTCCAGAGTGAATTTCTATCACCAGAAATACACATCTCTCACAACTCACTGGAATGCCCGAGAATCGAACTCGCGACCATCGAGGTGGCAGATCAAGACCATACCGATCACACTACTGAGGTGCTCTCAATGGTATTGTCTGTGATTCCCATTTCTTCATTATAGGAAGTATTCCCACGTGCGACGAGGATGAATGCGTCAAAAATTAAATTGAGAGGTTATACATTTTTCAGTTATGAGTTGAACATAAAATTTTGGCCAAAGGCCAAGCACTGGAACCTAAGAGGTCATTCAGTGCTAAAATGGAAATTGACAGTAAAAGGTTTGAAAGGTATAGCAGGAGGAAAACCTCAAAGCAGTTGCACTATGAATCAAGTGCTAGGAGAGGGTGGAAAATAAGATGAAGAAAGAGAAAATGAAAGGAGGTACAGTAAAGAAACGAATGTGGTTGCAGCT
>NC_087219.1:21657365-21672365 GCF_015104395.2 Macrobrachium nipponense
ATTGTGCAACTGAAACCACCAAAGTTCCAGCAAAGAAACAATGCATTACTACCCCAAAGCAATTTTCCTTGTATTTTACCATTTGCTTGCCATTTATCGATTTATTTATTTATTTATTCATTGATTTTTTCTCTTCATAACTGATGTCTTTTTGTATTCCGAATTACCTTCTGTTTCCTCTTTCCATTGAACACCATATTCTTTGGAAGCTTGAATTTCGAGTCAATGGTCCCTGTGGGTTTTTTCCACGTGAATAGAGTCCATCTTTTGAATAATAATAATGATAGTAATAGAATGTAAGAATCCCACTGTAAGGAAATAATGATCGCCGACGTGGTTCGGATGTCTGCCGCCACCAGGCAGTGGGGCCAATAAGGTTAGGTAGAGAATGGCAGAGGTGTTGTTTTGGAAGGCGGGTGGAGTTAGACAGCAGTTTCTATGGTTGGGAGGGGTTGGGCATGTAATGTATAGTGATTCACATGTTATTAAAGGATATGTATACCATGCATAAACACACACACAAAAAGGATAGTAACCGAGGTATGTTTACATGAATCCAGGTAAAAAAAAGTCACGGTAAAAAAATCACTGAAAAAAGGTCACAGGAATAAAATTCACAGAAAAAAAAAGGTCACATTAAGCTTTCTTAGATAATGACTGCAATGGTTTTAACCCGGTATGTATCCACCTTTGCGGTGTGTTTAGTACAAGTCCCTAAGTTCCACACTGGACGAGCGTGTTGCATACCTGACTACCAATCTGGTAACCCGAGTTCGGTGCCAGTGTGGAATCAGAGGAATTTATTTTTGGTAATTAGAAATTAATTTTTCGATATAAGGTGGTTCGGATCCCACAATAAACTGTAGGTTGTGTTGCTAAGTAACCAGTTGGTTCCTAGCCACGTAAAAAATCTAATCCTTCGGGCCAGCCCTAGAAGAGCTGTTCATCAATCAGTGGTCTGGTTAAAATGAGTTTTGGGGATTTTTTTTCTTAATATGGTATGTATCCACACGATCGCCTCAGTGGCATGATCGGTATGGTCTTGGTCTGCCACCTCGGTTGCCGCGAGGACGATTCTCGGGAATCCCACTGAGGGGTTAGAGATGTGTATTTCTGGTGATAGAAGTTCACTCTCGACGTGGTTCGGAAGTCACGTAAAGCCGTTGGTGCCGTTGCTGAATAACCACTGGTTTCGTGCAACGTTAAAACACCATACAAACAAACAATAAATAAACACTGTATAAATATCATAACGAAAACATTGGGAATTTTCCCCTGTGACTTTATTCCCCGTCACCATAATTTAATTTGACTTTTTTTCCAGTGAATTTTTTTCTCAGCCAAAATTGTGACTTTTTTTTCCTATAGTGATTTTATTGCCGGCCACCGTTTGCATCGAAGTGTAGGCCTAAGTGCAGAAAGACAGACTCCTCCTTTACTTTTTATCTATATTTTATTATACTTTATTCTCTTTTGTAATTTTTACTGTATTTTCTCATTTTTTATTCTTTCAAACCTAAAGATGTAAGAGAGGAGAGAGAGAGAGAGAGAGAGAGAGAGAGAGAGAGAGAGAGAGAGATATGAAATGAAATATCAACAGTGATAAAATATCTTCTTGTGTACTGTTATGAAATGTGTTATAATCATACTTAGTATCAACTAAACTTATACTGAAATAAATTACAGTAAATAACAAAAAATCTAAAACACACTTTTATTAAAAGTAAAAAAGATTCTTTGAGGGATGCCAGGATATTATTACAATAAATCATGTCTACAAAATTAAAAACATGGCAGCCAAACATGTAAGAAAATGCTACAAGAAATAAAAGAAGGTTGTTTCTTTTCTTGTAGCATTTCCTTCCGAGTTTGACGGCCACGCTTTTATTTTTGTAGACATGATTAGTTGCAATAATATCCTGGTGTGTCTCAAAAAAGATTTTTTACTTTTTAGTGTTAAAAAGAATTACATTTTTATTATTTTATATTGTAACCGATTTATGATTGTAACTAACGAAACTGAAAGTGATATCCTGTCGAGCCGAAAGAGCTTTGAAAAATCTGTAGCCTTATTAACTAATTTTACCGAGTCAAAGAAGGTATGAAAAATACGGAGAGTTTCATACAAATCCTGAGATACTGGGAGAGGTCACTGTAGGGTCACTAGAGGTCACTGCTGACCTCCTGATCATATGAGGTTGAAATGTCACTGGAATCAAGTAACCACGGAAAACTTCAAGTCCATCAGACGAAAGGAAAAGTCGAAAACTGAGTTACAAGTCTTGACCCAAACAGGCAGACAGACGGACGCAGAAGTAAAGTAAATTAAAACCGTGTGAAATGGTAACGTGTACGTTTGCTCTAATTCCCTGACGTGGGCCAACTTGCTACAGCCTGCATGAAAATCGCATTTTAAATATTTTCCCTTAATCAGGGAGTAACCCTACAAACTACTTTCTTGTTGTTCTTGTTGGGAGGGGGTCGGAAAGGTCTGAAAATGTGTTTTGCATTGAGTAAAAGATACAGGAATTTTTTTTTTTTTTTTTTTTTTTTTGTTTTTGGGGTAGGAGGATAATTTATGAATTTATTTATTAGAATAGGAAATGTAGAAAAATAAATAGTGCTTGTTAAACAGTACAGAAAAATGATTTTCAATAAAATATAATTTCTTTATTTTTCTTGTTGGTGAAACAACGGACTATCTGTCCGTAGATTTTAGCACGTTTTAATTTATTCAATGAATTAAATTTAGTGGCTATGTTTCTGTTCATTTATTTTGTATTTCCACTTATAACTGAGACTGTATGAACGTGTTTAATTTGTTGTCCTTTTTATTTGATCCTTGTTGTTAGTATGAGTAGTACTCATTTTGAGTAATAATTACGAAGACCACTTGGCGTTAATTTAGGAATATAATGTTAACTAATGAAGCGAAAGGGGCAAACGGTGCATGCGTCCCGAGTAAGCTGGAGGACGGATAACTCCTTGTTAGATGATTAGAGATGGAATATCAACAGTGATGAAGTATTCTCCTGTGTACTGTTATATTATGTGTGATAATCGTAATTAGAGCCAACTAAACTTGTACTGAAATACAGAGCAGTAAATCGGGAATTGAGCGAAGGAAAAATAAAAACAAAAGCCAATACATTTCGTACACACTCATTCCATGGCTTGGGTAAACTTGCTACAGCCTGTTTGTTTGGTTTTGCACAACTATGAAATTCGGATTTTAAATATTTTTACGGAGATTAGAGTCAACTAAGCATGGTATGAAATACGCCGCAGTAAATCAGGCACAGCAAAAAATATGAATGACGTAGGTATGCACGCACATCATGCGGTAGCATTAGTTACTTTTTGTAGTAATCTTCATATCTTTGGAGTTTTTACCGATTTTCATGCATCGATCTTTGGTGACGAACACACTGACTTTCTTCTTCCTTTTAGTGATTTTTGTCACGGCAGTTAGTTTCTCGTATGGGAGGAGTGGTTTTCGCGCTCGCTACCAAATCTGGTGGTCCTAAATTCGATTCTCGGTTCGGCCAACGCGGAATCAGAGGAATTTATATTTCTGGTGATAGAAATTCATTTCTTGATATAATGTGGTTCGAATCCCAAAAAACCAAAAATTGTAGGTCCCGTTGCTAGGTGCCCAATCGGTTCCTAGCCACGTCAAAATATCTAATCCTTCGGGGCAGCCCAAGGAGAGCTGTTAATCAGCTCAGTGGTCTGGTAAAACTAAGACATACTTAACTTTGTCACGACAGCTGTTTCACCACTGTGGCAATATCTAGTGAAAACTGGCTTGCATTTTGGATTGACAGCAATTCTGTTCCCTCCATGAGGTGGACAGGAAGAGCTATGCAGTGATTGGTTCAGGGGTTTAAAAAAATGAACCTCATTTTGGGGTCGAAATCTTTAGGAATAACGTAGAAAATGTGGGATGAATATTCCACTGTAGTTACGGAACAATATTTTTAGGATCTACTTGATAATTGTGCATACAGTTTATAACGTATGTGTGTACTGTGTATATTATGCTTAAAAAAATAATATGTGTTTTATCTATATACAAAAAACACATTTTGCAGTTGCCAACCACTAGTTCCCGTTCGTGGCTCAGCCGGGCTTCTTAACTTCTGGATCTCTTCTCTTTTTTGGGGGGGTGGGCGGGGTGGGGCATACGCTTATATCATTACAAGCTTTGAATTCAGATTAGGATAAAGGTAAGAGGCCGTTTCCTTTCGTGCAAAAGACTATATAAATACATACATAGATTCTTTCCTTTCCTATATTCTTGCTCTCGGGAGTCGTTCGTTTGATCTTCCTTCGGTGTTCAGGAATATCTCTCGCTTCTGTCCATCTGTCCTTGACCCAAGAATTATTCCCAACTTTGGCTTCCAACGTTTTTCTCTTTTTTTTTTCTTTTTTTAATACACGTGAAGAATGCGTTCTGAACGGTCACCTCGGTTTTTTTTTTCCCTCAGTGCGTCGTTACCCAGTGATGAAGTGAGCACATCTTTGAGAGCTTTTACACTATGAAAATGAAAGAATTTGGAATTGCAATCACCCCGTCTTGTTGATGCCTAGCACAAGTAGTATATATATTTTATATATATATATATATATATATATATATATATATATATATATATATATATATATATATATATAATATATATGTGTGTGTGTGTGTGTGTGTGTGTGTGTGTGTGTGTAATGTATGTATTTCGTAAAAACAAAACTGAAATATGTATAATTTTTTTGTACATTATTATATTTATATTAAGAATAAGTATATATACATCTATATTATATATATAGATAGATAAATAGATAGGAAACTCTAGATAGTAACGTATGTGATTGCACGTGTGTATCTGCTTTCTATAAGTAAGTTATAGAGGGAACTACAGACAGAAGAGACTGCACTCATTGTAAAAGAAAAAAATTCATTAGGTAATAAAGCAATAAAAAAAATTGATTAAAATGCAAGAAGAATATTCTTGGAGCGGTAATCTATTGAGAGAAGTCGTTCAACTGGTGCTTTTGAAGTTCCACCGACGGATTATCAATGGTGATAACTCCGTAAAAGAAGTTTTCCTGTTTTTTCCAAGCATTGAGTGTGTTGGGACTCGATGCTAGATAGTGATGTGACTACGTTTCGTCTCTGTAGTAAGTCCCCTTTTTTTTAATTGTCTTATGGGCTTATGTTATTTGCGCTTGAAGTTGTATTTTTCTTAATGTATTTTTTCTTTATAGGCCATGTACTTGCAAGAACAGAAGAGATTACAGCCCACTTTGATTATTGTATTATGTCACTTTGTGGACAGATTTGTGATGCTAATTGTATATTTTTTTGTCATAAAATAACTAACTAATTCGAAATTCTGTAAAATGACTTCATTCCTAAGCTTGAACAATTAGAACTTTCAGAGAATAGAGTTTTTCAACAGGGTAAGGCACTTTGCTCTGAAGTTCGGCAGTTTCTAAATGAAGAATTCCCCAACAGATGCAGTGGAAGAGGTATACCATTACCTTGACCTCCGTGATCACCAGATTTGACTCCACTGAGCTTATGTTGAAAGAAACGTGTGACAAGTATTGTATATTCAACCAAGTCTCGGTCTTTGGAAGACTTGAAAGCAAGTATAACTGATGTGATGGAGGCGTTTCTGAAAATCAGTTGAAATGTTTTTCCAAGAACTTTAGAATAGTATTTTATTATTATTATTATTAGTGATGAGGGTGGACGTGTGAAAAAATTAACAAAACGAATAGAAAATGTAGGCCATTCTTCTTTCTTAACCGTTCTACAGGTTAATTCTGTCTTGTGTAGTAACGAAGCTACAAGTATTCTTCATTGCGCGTAGACTTTATGGACCTTGTGATTATATATATATATATATATATATATATATATATATATATATATATATATATATATATATATATATATATAGTTTATTACTAGTCAAAATTAGTCTAGAGAAAATCCATAAGGTGACTTCTAATCAATCTGAAATAAAGAGACCACAATTATGACACTATGAAACATTAAAGTTCGTCAATAAAGAATGTGTACCGCACCTCACTTCCCTTTCTCTAGAACTCAAGTAATTGTCACTTCAAATGTTAACTTTTTCCAAGTTTCTCGTTCTGCGGTACCTAGTCCGACAGACCTGCAACACCTCTTCTGTGGTGTGTTCCACACACTATCAATCAAATTCAGTGAGTCCCCCGTTTTAACTTTTCCCTAGACTATATGTCATTTTTGTGTTCATTACGAACACACACACCATTGGCACACAAGAGGGATGCACGCTACATACATGAAACTCGTGATCTTCGAAGTGCATCTCTGACCCCAATTGATGCACCAGTAAGCTTTCCTGTTGTTTTTTTTTTCATTTCAGCATCTTAAAGGCACCAGCAACAGTCTATAAAACAAATTAAAGAGTCGGGTTGATAACCTTAGCTCTCGCCAGTTAGTGAAAGATCCAAAACGCTGGATTCCTTGAAGATGCTGAAGTGAAAAAAACAAACAGGAAAGCTTACTGGTGCACAATTGGGGTCGGAGATGCACTTCGAAGATCATGAGTTTCATGTATGTAGCGTGCATGCCTCTTGTGTGCCAATTGGTGTGTGTGTTAGTAATGAACACAAAATGACATATAGTCTAGGGGAAAAGTTAAAACGGGGGACTCTGAATTTGACAGATAGTGTGTGGAACACACCACAGAAGAGTTGTTGCAGTTCTATCGGACAAGGTACCGTAGAAAGAGAAACTTTGAAAAAGTTAAATTAACATTTTGAAGTGACAGTACTTGAGTTCTAGAGAAAGGGGAAGTGAGGTGCAGTACACATCTTTATTGACGAACTTTAATGTTTCATAGTGTCATAATTGTGGTCTCTTTATTTCAGATTGATTAGAAGTCACCTTATGGATTTTCTCTAGACTAATTTTGACTAGTAATAAACTATGAATGTTTGGACACTAAGGGGAAAAGGGGGTACTTACTTAATTAGGATTTTGAGAGAAATATGATAGATTTTTATTCTTTTTGGGGCCAGGCTTAATTAAGTTTATTCCATTTTCATGTTAGCTAATTTTGGAAATACTATATTTTTGTAACAACAAAGAGTTTACTTTAGCCTTGTTTGAACTGATTTTCAGCCAACTCCAGAGATGGCATTCAACAGAAAGAAGGTAGGCTACATTGCCAGTTAGATGTTTTGTTTTCATTTGTTTAAACGAGTGTCATTTGACCTCGTTAGAGATTTTTCCCTGTTAGAGATTTTTGGTGGCTAGTGGTCAAAAGATACCTTAAAGCCTATAGGTAATGCCTCCGAAGAGACTATAATTAAATATTTTAGGCATATTTTGGGGGAAAGTGGCTATTAATTATGTATCGGACACTGCCTACTCTATTGCTGATTTGAGGGGAATTTAGCCGACAGTCAGCATTTAAGCAATGTAGCTACTGCATGGCAGCGATCTTAATTGCTGTTTTAGTGTAAAGACGTATTCCTGTGTTTCTGGGGCGGGGGGAAGTGAATTTATATCATAACAGGAATTAATTACGTGCTGTTGCAAGTGTAGCCTGGTACTGACTTCAGACCTATGAAGACGTGAGTGTATAAGTTTATTTTATTTTTGTTTCCCTTTTTATTGGTGTTCATTTACTCACAAGTGTATTTTATTTTGATGTCCCTCGGGATCCGGTGGACATTAGTGGTTTTATTGTATTGAAATACATTAGAAAAAATGGTGTTATAATTTTCGATTTTGTGCATTGCATGAGAGAGAGAGAGAGAGAGAGAGAGAGAGAGAGAGGCGGCCAGGTGAACAGTTGTGGCTAACTCATCAGATTTTGGTTCGAGATACATTTTCTTTCTCTCACTGCTTTCTTCCCGTTTTTTATAGACCAACGTGACCTTGTAACAATAAATCAGCTAATTAACCTTGAACCTGAGAAGCAGCTAGTTGCAAATAGTGGTTTTGTTGGATTGATGCATGTTTATTTTATTTTTTATTGGTGAATGATTTGTTATTACTTTTGGGCTGGTGGTTTGTGTGCGCATAAATATATCAATGTTACTGAGGTCGGGGTAAATCCTAAAGCATAAGAGTTATTATAGAAAGCAAAATGGCCGACACAAGTACAAGCCAGACATTGGTGCACAAAATAACAAACAAAAATGCTGGAGTTAACCCTTTTCGAAGCAATGTTTAATGGCGTTCTGTCCCCAACCAACCAGTGCAAATTTTTATTGAGGTGGTGAATAACTATTTAAACACCAAGGGAATTAAGGAGACAATCACAGAGGCAAAAGCCTTGTTAGACTTCAATAAAGGGGATTTGTCATTTAGATGACGTAGTTTTCAGTGCACAAAATGTCGGTCATGGACCGAATTACAAGCATTTTTAAGAGAGGCTTATGGCTCAAAAGAACACAGAGATATGGTAAGAGATTTAAGAGGCATGTACAAAATTCGAAAAGCACAACAAACTTTATTGAGCACAGCTCAAAACTTTTTGACTCAGCAGGAGAATGGATACAGAAAGTTGAAAAATTCCAAATGGGTAAATGGGATTAATGTCTCACTCGACAATTCACATTGATTGCATGCTTTTGCAATGCTACTAAACGATGTCCCAGACGCAATTGTTGACAGTTTTGATGAAAAGATTGAACCTACATCAGACGAGGAACTAATTTATGCCCAAATTCAGAAACATATGCCCAAATGTCCCACGGTGGATAGTACATTTTTTAATGGACCGTCCAAGAAATACAATACAAGAAAGACACAGAATTTCCTTCTCCCCGTTTGTGTGCAAAAGTGGAATACAAGAGATGATCGATCGATTAAAGGCAACAACAGTCGCGTTGCTACAATTGTAATAAACCAGGGCAGGGCACCAAAGAAAGTATGCAGAGTCAAATATTGTGGAATATGTAAAACAAAATGTGGATCACGATTGGCTGGCTTGTCTGTCTCAGATAAGGAGAGATGCGAGACCTACACCTCAACAATTCGGGAGTTACAATACGAGACCTTCCCAGGCAGGTCACTTAAAAGGGCAAAAGGATCGGTGAAATTTTTGGAAAGGCAATCAACAAAAAGGATACTGATGATTTATAAGTGCCCATTGTGGTCTCGTGGGGGACGCCCCCCAGAGCCCAGGCCGATAGTATATGGGAACAGTGGAGGACGTGGATATCCCACGCTTTATAGATACCGGTGCGCCTATCAATTTAATTTAATGGACCATCCATTATCTGTATCAATCGGTGTGATGATGTAAGTAGCCCTTAGATTAAACACCCCTGGTTTTGTTAGAATACGATTAACTCTGGGTGATAGTGTTGATAGAACCATTTTTGGTTATAAAAGGGGTTGCTTTGGGCAACAGACTTTTGCTGGGCCATCCTGCATGTAGAAGACACAAAGTATAGGTCCATGCAGGTGTTAGTGGGTATAACGGTTGGAATACCCGGTGTTTTTATCCCTTATGAGGACTCAAGTGAACACAGGAGGATGGGGAATACTGAAAATGAGGGTGCTTTTGGCAGTGCTAATGGTAATGATACCAAGGATATGGGGAGTGGTGATATCAAAACCCACACTGATGATACAGGGAATAACAGCCTTGATGTTAAATGGAAAATAAATAGGGGGCCGCGGTGGTAAACAATTTTGGGGGGTTTAACAATGGTGTTATGGGTGGTGATACTGATATTAATATTGATATTATTACTGATACTAACAATGGGGTCTTGGTGGATGCAATGAGAACCACGGGCGGTGATATTTATGGGATCGTGAAACGGAGGTACTAACCACAAATATAAATGTGTTTTATCAGAGAATGTTATGTTATTGCCAGGTTCAAAGACTATGGTAAAAGTCAAACTGAGGGAAGTGAAAAAACCCACAGAAGTATGCGCAGTTAAGGGCAGCAAGAAACTAAGAGGGGTTATTAGCATTGCATCAGTGAATAGTGCATCAAACACTGGTGTTACATGGGTAGAATTACTGAACTGTAATGATCAGTTAGGAAATACCAGAAGAATACATATGTGGTAGACCTCCAAGATTGGAGTAGAGGAATACTGAGTTTTCAGCGGCAGAAATGCAATCAAGGAGGCAAATAATTCAGAGAACATTTAGCTAATGCAGATTAATAAATAGCATATAGAAGCGGTAAGTGAGCTCTTGGCAGAAATTTGGGGAACACGGTAGTTTTACGAAGGTATAAACTGGATTGACTAATGTGTTAGAACATAAGGTAAACATAGAGAAAAGTACAAAATCCATTTTTATTCCGGCATACCGCCATACCTTTCAAAATAAAATCAGAGAACAGGTAGAAAAAGAGGTTCAATAAATGGGGAAGAGGGAATGAATCATCAGACCTAGTGCATCTCCATACAACTTTCCTCTGTTAGCAGTGCCTAAGAAGGAACGGCTCTGCCTTAGTATGTGTCGATTTTAGATGTTTGAATGAAAAGACATACCAGATCTTTTTGTAGAAATCGGGGGACATAATATTCAATGCTCAGATGATTTAGCGCAGGGTTTTTTGCAGGTTCCTCTTAGTGAAAATAGTCAGGAATATACTGCCTTTTCACTGCCCAAGGGGCACTATGAATTTACGCGGATGCCATTTGGTTTATCGGGTAGTCCGATGACCTTTACCAGGTTGGTAAACACAGTTTTGCACAGGTTATTGGGTAAAAATGTTTTCGTGTACATGGATGATATATTAATTACAACACTCGATCGTGCAACACTTAGAAGTGCTTAAGGAAGTACTCAGGAGACTTAGGTTAGCAGGATTGAAACAAAATTAAGCTAGCTAAGTGTTCCTTCTTGAAAAAGCAAATCACATATTTAGGTCATGTCATATCCAAGGAAGGGGTTATGAGTAAACGACGATATAAAATCAAAGCAATGACAGATTTTTTTCACACCCCGAAATCAAAGAAAGAAATTAAATCATTGTTCCTAAGGATGGCAGGATTTTTTCATAGGTTTGTGAAGGATTTTCTAACATAGCAGCTCCTCTAACAGATGCATTGCGGGAAGACATTCAATTTTTGGGGGAGAACCGCAAGAAGTAAGTTTTCAAAAACATAAAAGGATGCGTTAATGAATCCCTCAGTTCTGAAATTTCCAGATTTCAGCAAACCATTCACATTAGTGACTAATGCCAGTCAGGAGGGTATAGGTGCTTGCCTTATGCAAAGATTTGATGTGAGGTTCAATCCCATTGCGTTTTATAGCAGGAAATTTAGGAAAAAGGGCAGCAATGAAAGATTAATGGCTACCGTAGATAAAGAAGCCTTTGGAATAGTATCAAGTTTGTTCTAATTTAGAATGCTACTGATGGGGAATAAAGTAGAAGTCCTTTGCAGACCACAAGCCATTATTGGATCTTTTTAATAACCCGACTTTGTTACCCAAAAGAGCTCCATGGTTCTTAACTATCAGGGACTTGATGCAAAGCTCAATATATAGAAGACTAATTAAATGCAGTCACGGATGCCCTTAGTAGAAAATTTTTATAATACGGAAGGATCTCAAGTTAACGCTAGTACTAGTGATTTTATACAATGGGGTATGAGTCTCATAGAACAAAGGCAGGATGAAGATGAAATTTTGGCAGACGCAAAAGCGTTTCTCAGAGGGGAGTCAGTCAGGAAAGGTTATAAGTTACCCTTTTCAGGTTTAGAATTAGAAGGTAATGTGTTGGTCAGGGAAAATGAAATATAAATTAAGGACCAGCATGAAAGTAAAGGAGACATGACACAGATCGTAATTTCCGAAAGTCCTGATTCCTGTGGCTTTGGATATAAGTACATTACAGGTTCGGTAGTCCGATTTTGGGGATGGAAAAAACGTATAATGGATATGCATGCCTAAATAAATTATTTGGAAAAATATTGGGAAAGAGGTGGAAACTTTTGTGAAAAACTGTACAGTATGCAAAGCTTGCAACCCGCAAGGATAATCTTGCTGTGAATTAGGGTCATATCCAATACCAAGTAGATCTTTCAGAGAATACATATGGAATCCTAGGAAATTTTTGTGAATCTAGATATGCGAATAAGTACCTGTTGGTAATAACAGATGAACTAACGAGGATATTATAAATTTATCCACTTAAGCGTAAAGCAGCTGAAGAAGTAACTATAGCATTTTTCAATGGTATCATTTGCAGATATGGATCACCTGAGGTTTTATTGACCGACAACTGGCAGAGAATTCGTAAACAAGACTTTAGAATGTTCGGGGGCAAGTCATTGGGGATACAGAAAGTAACAATTATTCCATACAGACCTGAAGCTAATGGGTTTATGTGAATGAGCAAACAGGAAAGTGCTTGAAGCTCACAGGAAGACTGTAGGAGGATATGATAAAAACTGGGACAGATATATAGATGTTGTTAAGACATAACATCAACACTATGGTTAGTGATTCCATTAAAATGTCTCCATTTGAAGTGTTGTTTGGTTGCCAAGCATGAGGCACATTTAATCTGTTAACTATACCTCATCATGGAGAAGATACAATCGAAGAATTAATTTCCACAGCAAAGGAGAGACATGCTTGTCTCAGCCGACTGTATTCTAAAAATCAATATGAGAAATGAACTAAATTACAAATTGGGTGCAAATTTGAAGGTCCTTTTAGTTATTTGAGGAAAAGACAGGAACAGATTTGTAGTCTTAGATGAAAAGACAGGTCAGTCGAAATTAACTCACATATCTAAACTGAAAAAGGTTGGTAGTAGTAACTAATAATAACATCGCGCAGTTGAATTTTTTTCAGATTTTGCAAATGGATGACGAAATGTGATTAATCAGTTTAATGTAATGTTTTTTTCCTTTCATTCTTCTACTATTCTTCTTATTGTGGGCAAACTGCGGCGATTTGGTGTAAAAACCAGAAGTAATTATTTCATGATGAAAAATGGGGTGGACAATATGGGAAATTACTGTAAAGTTGAGAAATATTATAAGAGGTCCATGGTGGTGATTTGGTGATTCCTGGTGGTATTGGTTTGTTGGGGCTGAGTTTTGTGGCTATTTTGGTAGTGAATTATTTTGTGACTATGATTTTTGGTGGTGATCTGTGGTTTTACGAGCCAAAGAGGTGGTGATTGTGGTTCTTTTTGGTGTTATGGCTTTCGGGGGTTGGCACTAGTGCATTGTGGTTTTATGGGGCCCTATAAAGGTGTTGTATTTTTTGAGGTTATATTCACCAGTGGTTATATTTGGCGGTATACAATTGTTATTCACAAATCTTGAACTGTAGTTTTCTGTGGTTTATATCCTGACTAGGTGATTATCGGGGTTTTATATACATGTGGTTCTATAGTATCAGTAAAGATTTATTGAGGATTCCCATCGACGATTTAATAAATGATTTTTTGGGCAATTTTAAGGGGTGATGATTTCCGAGTTTACGAGTCTGACTAGACATGTCCATAGTGCGATTTGAGTGCATGTTGTATACACAGGTGGCTTAATGCTGTGATGAGACTGATAGTTGATATTTTCTTTTGGAGTTGATTACTCAGAGGTTTGCACCATTTTAAGGAATGTCGATGATGACATTCCATGGGGAAGATTTAAGGGGTCAATTCAGGTCGATACTGATATGTTGCGGCAGCAATTTGCATGATGATACATACTACGTTTTATATGGAAAAGCCCTGAATTATATTTTTTTCTCCTTATACATTTTGTAATGGGAAAAGTTAAATTATTATTTTTTTTTCCTACAAGGGAAACTTGTAATTGGGATTAAGCGGTTTCTTTTTTATGGTAACTTTACATAGGATTTCTATCATAGAAAGGAGATAGAATTTTTCTTGGGATACATAAGATAGAAGGGATATTCAACATTATGTTTGATGGAGATTAGCTGTATAAACATTACAGGGGTTTTGCTGTATAGACATTATGGGTTTTTTGATCGTATAGTTGTCAGATACGGGATTAATAGAGTGGTCAGTTAGTGATAATAATTTTCCCAATAAGCTTAATAGGGGTCAGTAGATAAAGATCATATTTTATTATAGTGAAGAATTTTAGTCCTTAATAATTGACTGAGATTGGATATATTAGTTTATGACAGATTCGTGTGTTATAACAAGACTTTATTTCTTCTAAGATTATGTAGACTTGTCAAAAACTCGGTTAGAACCTATTAATGACGAAACACGGACACACGATGACTTTAGAGAATTCCCAACTTCATGCGAGGGTGACAATGAAAACAACTTAGGATTTACAACTCCAGAGGTCGAATCTTTACACGGGCGACAATGATACCGGTTGCCTTTGCATGGACGAGATGTTGTCGATGGATCATTTCAGGATACATTCTTGGACTAATCAAGAGTCTACAGTACTTGTACGAGGCGGGTGCAAGACGCACCTGCATTGGAGTCACGGGATATTTCAAGTTGGCAACGAGGTGGGGGTTACGATTCCTTCAGTGGAGGAAGTTGAATCTACAGTTCAGCAACAAGGGTGTTAGGATACACCTACAGAGGTTGCAGATGCTTAATAATGTTGCATGCAGAGTCGATTTGAGATGGTTCACGCGCTCAGCTGGGATCTACAATTATTTGACAAAGGTGTTCGTGAAGCACTTACATGGGACCACGTTAAAGTTCCGCCTACACGGGACGGTTACGGTTCCACCGCTAGAGGATAACGATGGGGATGAAATCTTCTTCGAAGAACGCTACACAGTTCCAGTGATTGCAGTTATAGTAGCTATAATGATAGTCGAATTATGTGTTATAGGAGCTATCTTGCAAATATTATGAACTACTAAATACCAGTAGCCAATGTGGTGTGCAATAGGGGTGCACAAAAGACAGAGGTGGCCGAGCCATCTTAAAGGCACCAGCAACAGTCTATAATATTAAATAGTCGGGTTGATAACCTTAGCTCTTGCCGGTTAGAGAC
>NC_087219.1:21677365-21680969 GCF_015104395.2 Macrobrachium nipponense
CCGTCTTAATATAAAAATATCAATTTTTTCCTCTATGTTTTTACAAGCATTGCGAATTGTCAGTCCACAATATTTTGATCAAGAAATTGAATACATAAGAAAAATAGAGAAAGATTTATGCTATCCTTCACATATGTTAGACATTTGTTATAATAAAGCCCACAAAAAGTTTTATACTGTAAATAACACACAGAAAGAAAATTCTAAGAACATTCTCAGTTTGCCTTATTTTAACGGATTTGAAACCATTAAACCATTGTTAAAAGCTTTTAATGTCAACCTTGTTTTTTTCCTATAATAACACACTAAAAAGAATGGAAGAAAAAAATGGCCCCAGAGAAAGCAACAACATAATATATAAAATTCCATGTATGGATTGTCCCTCATTTATCTCGGAGAGTCCAGCAATGGCTTAGAAGTAAGACTAAGCCAGCATAAATACTCTGTAAAAACTGGGCAAAAATCTAATGCATTATTCATTCATTTAAGTGAAAACAACCACCGAATTAATTGGATTGATAGTTCAGTAATTGCATGGTTAAGAGATGTCTTATCACGAAATCTTTTGGAATCTGCTTTAATACAACTTACTTTTCATTGTAATTTCAATGTTAGTCGTGGCCTTTTTCATTTAGACCCTTGTATCTGTAACATGTTTAAGAATGACCTCAAAGATATAATTACTGACTTGAATAAAAATCAGTTGCCTTAGAGTTATTAATTTTTGTGTAATATATGTCTGTCATGTATTGTAATATGGTTTTGTTTACCAAGTTCTGAAATAGCTGTCACCTATAATCCTTTAATTGTCTGGAAATGGGGTGTATCTGAGATGATTGTCTTAAACCTTTAATTGCACCCATTGTTTATGCTTTGTTTGGAAGGTTTCTTATCTTCCAGGTGTGTCGGATTCTAGGTACTAATCCCTTTATAATCCCTATCTGCCAGTTATACGAACCTTCTTGCACTGTCTTTTCTCGTATTTATGTCAGTATCTGCTCAGTAAAGGACTATTAAAGTCGAAAGATCTTGCAGACTCCTTCGTTTATTTTTCCTTCGTGGCATTTATCTTTATATATATATATATATATATATATATATATATATATATATATATATGGAGATATAATCCACAATGATGTAAAATCCTCATGTAGTTATATAGAATATATATTCTTTTTACAGTAACTTGAAATTTTTGAACATCAGCTGTGGTCTAGTTCAGAGCTGATGATCGTAAAGCTTTAAATTACTGTATAAAGAAATATACATTTTATCCAACTACATCAGATTTTTACATCATTGTGGATTATATCCCCATTTACTTAGAGGTAAGACATAGTCACTTTTTTAGGTTCTGCATATATATATAATATATATATATATATATATATATATATATATATATATATATATATACATATATTTACATATATATATTTGTGTGTGTGTGTGTAAACTCTATAAATTGGCAAATACCTCAAAAACAATTTATCAGTGAACTTGAACATATTTATTCGTATTAGGGGTGGTATGTTTGCATACAAAAAACTTATATATATATATATATATATATATATATATATATATATATATATATATATATATATATATATATATATTATATATATATATGTATGTATGCGTATATATATATATATATATATATATATATATATATATATATATATATATATATATATAATATATACATATACACTTATGTACATACATACATATATATACAAGCTTTTTGTATGCAAACATACCACTATAGGTTTAGTTGACATCAATTTTTTCACTGCTAACAATTTTTTGAACATAATAAACTCAATATCTTCCACGTAGTGCAATAAACTCAATTCATTTCCACTCAATGTAATAAATTCAAATTTTAGGCAGTGCAATAAACCTTCTGCGCAGTCTAATGAACTCAAATACCTTCCACTCAACGAAATAAACTCAAATACCTTCAACACAGTGTCGTGGCCGATTTCAGTGCCCCAATACAACTTGGTGGAATGTCTGGTGAAGTGTTACTGACAGTGGAGGTGTGCAGCCAAGGGCAGCTTGGCACAATGGAAAAAAGTGTGATGTAGTAGTTTGAGACGAAACGACGACTTGAGGTACACGTGAACTTTTTTGTTCTTTTACGTTTTTTGTGCGCTATCGGAAAAGGATTTTGTTTTTGACTCACACCTGGAAATGCAGGGTTCGTTGCGAGAGCTTTTTTCCTATCACGATTTTCAGTTTTCTTTAATAGAGAACTGTTGAGATGCATATTTGTCTGTCCGTCCACACTTTTTCAGTCCGCCCTCAGATCTTCAGAACTACTGAGGCTAGAGGGCTGCAAATTGGCATGTTGGTCATCCACGTTCCAATCATCAAACATACCAAATTGCAGCCCTCTGTCCTTAGTAGTTTTGATTTTATTTAAAGTTAAAGTTAGTCATGATCGTGCGTCTAGGGACGCTGTATCACAGGCCACCACCGGGCCATATCTGAAAGTGGCATGGGTCGAGGCTGATACAGCATTATACCAAGACCACCGAAGGATTTATCTATTTTCGTTGGCCTTGACTATACGCTGTACAGAAAACTCTATGTTGCTTATTATCTGCTTGACATCGACATTCGTCTCTTAACCCCGGACGGTGCGTCGAAGGTCTTCGATTTCTCGGTCTGTAGTTTAACTTGGCGGTTAGTTACAGACTGACAACCCGCCCCACACCCCCTTCCTCCAACAAAAAATAAATAAATAGATAAATAAAAGTCAGAAATCCTAAGCAAGTGGATAGACGATCCCATACTCACCTAAGGCTGGTCACTAATGAATTACGTGTTTATATAGGGAGACTATAGAAAGACGGTTCTGTCAGTGTATGCGTCGATTTTAGACGTTTAAATGAAAAGACAATCCCTGACCGCTATCCAGTCGCATGCATACCAGATCTTTTTGTTGAAATTGGGGGACATAATATTTATAGCTCAATTGATTTGGCGCAGGGTTTCTTACAGGTCCCTCTTAGTGAGAGTAGCAAGGAATATACCGCTTTTTCAGTGCCCAAGGGACACTATGAATTTACGCGAATGCCTTTCGGTTTATTGGGCAGTCCAATGACCTTTACCAGGTTGGTGAACACAGTTTTGCACGGGTTATTGGGCAAAATGTTTTTGTGTATATGGATGACATCCTGGTCGCAACGGACACGATCGCGCAACACCTGGAAGTGCTTACAGAAGTACTTAGGAGGCTTAGATTAGTGGGGTTGAAAATTAAGCTAGCCAAGTGCTCATTCTTGAAAAAGCAGATCACATATCTAGGCCACATCATATCTAAGGAAGGGGTTAGAGTAAATGACGATAAAGTCAAAGCAATAGCGAATTTTTGCACCCCCCAGATCAAAGAAAGAGATTAAGTCATTCCTGGGTATCGCCGGTTTCTTCAGGAGGTTTGTGA
Organism: Macrobrachium nipponense; assembly: GCF_015104395.2. NCBI lineage: Eukaryota > Metazoa > Arthropoda > Malacostraca > Decapoda > Palaemonidae > Macrobrachium > Macrobrachium nipponense. The sequence continues at coordinate 21,680,826 of NC_087219.1, forward strand.
AAGGGTTCTCTAATATAGCAGCTCCCCTAACTGATGTATTGCGGGAAGACGTTCAATTCAATGGAAGGAACCCCAGGCGGAGAGTTTTCAAAAGCTCAAGGACGCGCTAATGAATCCCCTGTTTTGAAGTTTCCAGATTTTAGC
>NC_087219.1:21681469-21688969 GCF_015104395.2 Macrobrachium nipponense
ACTCTCAGTTCCATCCAAGCCAACAACCTACTCCTCCTTCGGTGCTCTTCTGAGGCATGGAGAGCAAAGGCTGTCGGGTTTTTGCAACCGGAGTTAAGTATATATCTTCTGCTTCTGGCGAACCTCCGTATTCCTTCCTCATCTCAAAACAAAATGTTTCGATCACTTTCCCACTTGCAGTACATGGAAATGAATGGTGGTAATCATAGACTTGTTTGTCCGTAGATCTGAAAAGCTACTAGTCTTCAGAGCTTTGAACTCTCCGGCTGTGGCCCCCATGGCAGTAGACTTTGTGTTATTCATTGTATTCATGTACAAATAGACTGTGAAACCAGCGATTTTCACGATATCCACGAAGTTTCAGGCATTCGTGAAATCACCATTTCACTTGGGGACATTTGACCCCCGAGATGCTAGTACTAAACACGGCGAAACGGTGTAGTAGATGAATCACGGTTTCCCGCTGTTTAGCCTATAGAAGATTCACATCAACTATGCATTTGATGTCTAGGCCCTCCCTTATGACGCTCCTGATTGGCTGTTGATACGCGAACTACAGGGCTGGAAACTCTCAGTCTCTCTCGAGAGTTCACATGGGTAGAATCTATGTTTCCCCCTCTCTGAGAGATACGGCTTTCCAGGAGAGTGGAACATACATCCTGCCCATGTGACCTCTCGAGAGAGCTTAGATTTTCTAGCCCTGTGATTGGCTTATCAACGGCAATCAGGAGCATCGTAGGGACGGGGCCTAGACATCAAACTGCAAGGTTGAGGTGAATCTACTATAGCCCCTCGGGCATCAATTGTGTCTTAAGTGAACTGGTGATTTCACGAATGCCCTGAAAATTTCAGGGATTTTGTGAAATCCTTGCTCTCACAATCTTATTATACATAAATATATATATTTACTTCGTCACTACATATACCATGATTGATTGATTAAACTTTCACAGTGATTGTGTATTTTCCTTAACGTCAAGTTGGCATGTTCATGGATACTTTCTTTAGACTTACTTTGATCTTGTGATGACTGTTTTTGTTTTAATTCAATAATTTCAGTAGCAGTTTACAATTAGAAGCAAAATTGTGACAAAACTCCTTTTTCCTCTTGATGATGTGTATGTGGCGTAGATCTCGGGCCACTAAAGTTTCACCATGAAAAATCCTGATTTAGGTTACAGACTCACAATGCCAGTATCTCGATCACTATGGGAGAGAACTGGAACAAAAGCAATAGAGTCAACCACCCAAGAACAGAAGTCAACTGAAGAACAAATGCTGAATTGCTGAACTCATTGGCAGTTTATTAATGCCAACTGCAATCACAGTTTCGAAATCATCTAGGACTACACATATCTCTGATCAGCCGATAGTCCTGGTACTGTTTTGCAAAGCACCATAGGCCTCTTTAATGTAACATGAGTTCCTTCTGATCAACAAAAGGAAATGAATTTTTGATAAGAATACTCAGAGGTGATCTCTTGCTTTTAGAGACAATGTGAGCATAAAGTGATGTGTGTTTTAACCTTCATCAGCTTCCATTTTAGTAGATATAATTATAATCATAAAGTCTACAAGGACAAAAATTACAAAATTACTTTACTGTACCATTCGCACAGTCATTACAAACCACACTCCTAAATTTCGTCTGCTAACAAACCAAGAAAGTGCAAGACTCGAGAATGTTGCTCCTTTAAATATCTACAATGACCATCATTTGTTATGACTTACAGATGGCACTTGTTCTTTGCTCAATCTGGAAGCGCATTATAGTGACGTTGCTATTTACAGCCGATAATGTTCCCAACAAAACGACTCTCTTGAAGAAGTCGCACGTAACAAGCCTGCAACTAGTACAGCACCATATAGTTCATCGTAAGTATGTTACCCTTTCATCTTCCATGTCAGCATGATTCATTCCTAATTTCTTTGGCTCAACGGAATCTAGCTGGAAGTGTCTGCAATATCTGGCACTTCATTGGATGGCAAACAAGTCCGTACTTTGCTGATTTAAGACTACTAACGTTGGTCGAAGAGAAGGATGCCACAAAATAGCTCGAAGGATGAAGAGATGTTATTGTCTTGCTAGTCAAGATATGTATACTTAGAGACAGGTTCAAAACCATCGCATAGCCTACTTTCAAAACTGGACCATTTTGTTTGTAAAACGTGAATAAATACAAATACAAAAGTGAGTCTTTAAACTTCGTAACAACAGAATTATTTGAGCAAGATAATTCAATGTGGGCCAATCCAGAAACCTAAGTTTTTTCATAATAACCTACATGAATTAGTACCTTTAGTTTTCATTTGAATCCATTTCATCATATTTAATCATGATAGAATATTACATTTGACACCAGGTTTTTCTAAACATGCAAGTAAACAGCGACAGAATTCGTAAACATTGTAAAATCCCCTTTCAGATGGGTTCCCGGAAAGGTAGTCGACGGTGACCTGAGTGATGCTGGAATGTTCCACTCGATTTTGGCTGTCAGGCCATGGTGGCAAGTGGATCTCCTGGAGGAGAGGCGGATTTATCAAATCCAGATCTATCCTAGGCAACACATCATCATATTACATGAGGTTTCACAATGTTGAGGTATGAATAGTGTTGCAACCGAGTACTTGCTGAATTTTTTTCATAACCAGGATTTTCACTAAATTAAAATCCGTTTCTCTTTCGTCAAGATTTAAGAGTTGTTGTTGCTGTTGCTCTTGCTGTTGCTTTATGACCGCGGGGGCTCTTGCTCATAGAGCAACTGGTAAGTCATTTAGGATGGTTTTCTTTATTGTGATTTATGATCGTGGCAGTGAAATGGTACGAAATAAAATGTTAATAGGCCAAATTACGAACCTCTTTGAGCCCTAATGCACCTGTGAGTAGGAGAGAAAGAGCGATGGTAGCGAGTCCTGGCGAGTGGAAGATAGTAAGAAGTGAAATATTTACAGTAGGAGACCACTCTACGGATATTTCATACCATATTTATGCTTACTTGGAAAAGGACATATAAAATATACAAAAGTTTTAAAATAAAGACTTTATTAAAATGCAATCAAAAGTGGAAAATAAACTTTTGAGACATACCAGGATTTTCTAACAACTAATCATGTCTAAAATAATAGAAACGTGGGCGCCAACTATAGGAGGAAACGTTACAAAAGAAAAATAAAAATATATTATTTATCTCTGTAGTATTACTTCAATGTTTTAGCGGCCATGCTTTTATTTTTGAAGACATAATTACCTACTTGTAAAAAAAAACCTGGTGTTTCTAAATAAATTATTTTTCGCTTTTTAGTGCATTTTAATAAAAGCTTTTTTTTTTTTTAACTTTCTTCATATTTTTCATTTTCTACTTTTTCACTTTTGAAAGAAACTGTAATCGATTTATGATTGCAGCTAACGAAGTTGATATCCTGTAGAGGCAAAGAAGGTTACTGACAGAGTCAAAGAACTTGTGAAAAATCTGGAGTTTCATACAAATCCTCAAATACTGGGAGAGGTCATTATAGGGTCACTAGAGGTCACTGCTGACCTGCAGATCATCTAAGGTTGTATTGCCCCAGGGATTCAGTAACCATACAAAATCATATCATCTAACGACGGGACCAGGTCGAAAACCTGAGAGTGGGAGAGGTCACTGTGGTGAACTAGAGGTCACTGCTGACCTACTGATCATGTAAGGTTGTATCGTCCCCGGGATTCAGTAATAATGCAAAATTTCAAGTCCATTGGACAAATGGATCAGGTTGAAAATTGAGTTACAAGATCTGACCAAGATAAACAAACAAACATACATGAAAGCAAGCTAACTAAAAGCTTAAAAAATAAAAGAAATAAGCAACGATCTTTTAAGCAATAGGGATAGATAGAGAAGGGAAAATTTATTGAGTTCTAGAAACCTTTTTCCTTCCGAAACTGAGGGGAAGACGTGGCTGCGTTCGTCTCCCAAGGAGAACTCTGTGCTGTCAGAATATTTAATGGCACTTGACTTGTATTTGCCCCACTATCGTGGACTATAAAATTTATAATTAGTTTTGTTTTTGTCTCCCATCAGCCAGCAGTTATCAGAGGTAGCAGTTTAAGTGGAAGATAGAGCAGTAGTTGAATATTTCCGTCGTGAGACGTGAGGCTGCCGAAAATGGGGAAGGGAAAAGCTTTATTGGTAGAAACAGGATAGTTGCCACTCAAATGATTAACTAATATCAGAGTAATTATCACAGAGCCACTGTCTGGAGATATTGCCAAGGAAGGAAATGACATATTGGTCATAGATTTCATGGATCAGACTACACAATAATTCTCGATAATTTCCGGGTTTTTTCTTGACATGTTAACAGATTTACTTAGGACCTCATAGAGGTCTGGTGTAGTGAAAGTAACTTTGCTGATTATTTTCCAGGCTGAAATGTTACCTTGAGTTTGGGGTTCAATGATCGGTTTGTAGTAGTTGAGAGGAAGAGAAGAGCTTGAGTTCAGCTAATGGGGAGATTGAGGGTAGTGGGTGTTGACTGCTTAGTTTGAGTCCCTTTCTCGTGGCACAAAACAGGTGATACTTCCACCACTTGTTTGGTTGTTCACACCCGTGGCTCTAAGGGTGTTGGTCTGGGTGCTGGTGCTGCTATAGGAGGTGGTCTTGACAGGTTGGTTCTTGTTTTTAACGCTGTAATATGGGATAATCGGGTACTGCGTTGTTTTGATCTTTGAACTACACATGATGACGTTCAGAACAGTTTTGGGTATTTTGGGTGTTTGTAGGTTCCCCCTCATTTTTTCAGTGTCTCAGGACAACTTCATTTCATGCTTCTTGCTACAAATAGAGTGGGATTACAGGGCCTCTGCAACGGTCCTGATGATGACCATAACACTGGCATCTGTAGCACCTGGAAGCTCTGGCATGTATTCCTCTGTGGGGGAAGTATCCAAGTATTCTGAGCCATACTTGGCTTAGGACAGATCCTCTGAGGGCAGCAAGGATCTTCCGTGAAGATGCTTTGTATTTGGTGAAGTACCTCTCGGCATTCACAATATGAGGGAGCTCCAGAAAAGGGTTCAAAGGAAGCTTTATTGGGTAGTACTGATGATAGCCTTGTTTAGCTCCTCATTAGGATTCAGTAACTGGAATGCAGTGTTGGTCTTCAGAATTTGGTCCGCTTTTAGCACAGTCTTTTGTAAAGACGGTGAATCTCCTCTGTGATTTGGCAGAGCAGAGAAGTTGATACCCGGGTTATAATTCTGAGAGCCCCTACCACAGTGTACAAGGTCCGTCCTTCAGCAGGAAAGCACTTGAAACTTCGGCAATGAAGGGTACTTATTTGCGTCTGAGACTGCAGGAGGTAGGGGTAACCAGAAGGAGGCGGTCGTTTCTTATGTTGAATCATGGTATCAATCATGGTATCTACTTCACTCTCACAACGAGCACTTCTAACCTGTCGATGATAATAATAATGGTAATAAAAAACAGCTACTAATGGAGAGTGATAATGTCGTGAAACTACCAAAACAGGATAGGAATTAGCACTAACCAGTTGGGGGTCTTAATACATAAAAACAGGATTTAAGAGTTTGCTTTCTCCTGTTTCATGAATCTTTATAAGCTTTCTTGTTTTAGGGGGTATTTTCACTTCCTTCAATTTTAAGCCCACTTTTCATCTTCCCTTTACTCATTTTTACTAACCATTAGTGAAACTCTGCACCAAGTAGTCACCAATTTGTCTATTTTCATGATAAGTTTAAATAATGCAATATTTTTTGGCATAAATCAGGTGATCTAAACCATGGTAGTTAAATGATTTTTATTGCAGTTGGTATGGAGGAAAGTTTCTAACTATTTGGTGCAAAATTTAGCGGAAAAAAAAGAAATTATTCACACACAAAAAAAGGGCTACTGTAAAACTATGAGTTAAGCTAATCCTGGGTCAGTCCAAGCTTTAGCTTCTGATTGAGCTTATGGTTGGCAGTGTGCTGCCTAGGTAGGAATATCAAGGGTCTGCTTTACAGGGGTCAAACAATGTTTCAGGCAATGCATTCGCTTGGTTTTTATAGATTTCATTCTGTTTCATATTCTTCCACATGAAGGTATGAATACTAATAATAACAATAAATTTTGTTCATTTCTTTCCATGATTAGGCACCGTCTTGTTTCTAATTTATTCTGTGTCTTGTTCCATATGGAAGTGTGCATATTAATACCCATTAAAAGTAATATATTTCATAAGTTTTCCAATTTGTGAAAAAACTTCCTTTATAACTTCAGGTTCGAATTGGGACAACATACGTAGGTAGTGGGAATCTCTCCTCTTACAGCCTCTTATGCAGCTATACAAAGACTTACACCTTATTGGAAGGCTTTCTGTTGTGCTCAAGATATGAGGGCGTTGTTTGGAAGGTACATCAGTGTCCAAGATAACAGCTGCAGCCAGCGAATACCTACAAATCGTCGAAGTCAACCATATTTGCTTTCAATACGAGTGCTTTAATTCCCTAATCCTAAAATTGGTATGACAGTGCATTTCCTTAAACAATTTGACCAGAGATATTTAAACAGTAAAATTTGTATACATCTTCTGACATTCTATACCCAACAACAATTTATTCCTCTTGTGGTAATGTTGTTAGGAGGACTGAATAAACATATGCAATCATATGCTGGGTCGTCTTCTTCATTCTTGTCTGGCTGACAAGGTGCTCTATGCTAGCACTCCTAAACTGCTGCCCAGTCCATTCTTTCTTCTTACCTACAGGGAAGGAGCAAGAAAATGGGAGTGAAGCCTGGTTCCAGTATCTAGCTGTGGGTCTTGGGTTCTGTCTTCATTTGGGCATTCCCTACCTACCCTTCTATTAGTGGTTGGAGAACAGTCTTCATTCTTTGCAGGTTTAGTGTGGACTTCATAGAGGAATACTTTAGCTCTTGATTATTGCTCTTAAATTCACAAGTACTAACAAACAGTGGCATTTCGAAGCTCACTGTAACCAGGGCACTGTATTTCAGCATAAACTGGAAGCCCATTACTATAAAGCCCATTACCATAATCTTTCAACTTAATCTAGGTACTTGCTTACGAAACAGGCATACAAATAACGGACGAGGCAAAATCTTGCATCTATTTGTTTAAAGGTAACACCCGAAGGCTGCCATCCTTCACTCACAACAGTAAACACTAAATATGCAAATGAAAGCAATGGTACCACACAAGCACCTAAATCACTGGCAGTGATAGCAGTACTATTCTGCCAATGTATTTTAATTACCAACTAGAACGGCATGATTAGAGACCTCTACTGTGATGAGGCTGTTTCTTACAAATTGGCAGTTTCTAGTCCTTGATACTGTTCGAGGAAGTGAAGTGTGACTAGATTTAAAAACTGATTCTTGAGCTCTCCTTTCATGGGCCTGTCGCATTGTACCTCTGCTTGCTAGTTTCTTTGCACAGAACCTCCACTAAATTGTTCTTTATAGGCTTAGATGGTCGAAAGTGGGAGCCATTAACAACTTC
>NC_087219.1:21693969-21719858 GCF_015104395.2 Macrobrachium nipponense
TAGTGCTCTCTATAATGGAATCACTAGATTATTACTTGGGGCCTCTTCCCAGCCAGCACTCTCTATTCTGGAATCACTAATTATTACAGGGCCGTCTTCCAAGCTAGCACTCTCTATTCTGGAATAACTAGATTATTACAGTGGCCTATTCCAAGCTAGCACCATCTATTCTGGAATAACTAAATTATTACAGTGGCCTATTCCAAGCTAGCGCTCTCTATTCTGGAATAACTAAATTATTACAGTGGCCTTTTCCAAGCTAGCGCTCTCTATTCTGGAATCCCTAAATTATACTGGGGCCTCTTCCAAGCTAGTGCTCTTTATTCTGGAATCACTAAATTATTACTGGGGCCTCTTCCGAGCTAGAGCTCACTTTTCTGGAATCACTAAATTATTACTGGGTCCTCTTCCAAGCTAGCGCTCTCTATTCTGGAATCACTAAATTATTACTGGGTCCTCTTCCGAGCTAGTGCTCTCTATAATGGAATCACTAAATTATTACTGGGGCCCCTTCCCAGCTAGTGCTCTCTATAATGGAATCACTAAATTATTACTGGAGCCTCTTCTGAGCTAGCGCTCTCTATAATGGAATCACTGAATTATTAGAGAGTCCTCTTCCGAATTAGCACTCTATTCTGAAATCACTAAATTATTACAGAGGCCTCTTCCCAGCTAGTGGTCTCTATTCTGGAATCACTAGATTATGACAAGGGCCTCTTCCAAGCTAGCACGTTCTATTCTGTAATCACTAAATTATTGCAAAGGCCTTTTCCCTTTTTCCCAGCTAGTGCTCTCTATTTCTGGGAATCACTATTATTAGCAGCCTCTCTAGCTAGCGCTCTCTTTATTTTTCTGGAATCACTAAATTATTCTTGGGCCTCTTCCGACTAGCACACTATTCTGGAATCACTTACTATTGTACCATACCAGCGGCTTGCTTAATTTTCGTTATCACAAATATTTTTGTTTAAAGATTTCTAAGTAATTTGTGTGTATTTATACTAAACAATATTTGTCCATTTGTTATTGAAGCCTTGAATGAGACCGGCTGGCTTGAAACGTCGGCATAATGAAGATGATTTTATGTACCAGTCTGTTTCCACTGACCTCATCTCTTGATACGTCTGACTGATTAGCTGTCCAGCCAGTATCCTTTTTACATTATATTATATTATATGATGTATATATATATTATATTATATATATATAATATAATATAATATAATATAATATAATATGATAATATATATAAATATAATCATATAATATATATATATACACATATGTATATATATAATATAATCTATATATGGATATCTATAGATATATATCTTATATCTGTATATAAGCATAACATACTAGTCACATGCGCCGCATACGTAAACACGTACTATAAAAACGTACGATCGCGTACACAAACACTCACACCCACATCGCATGCCCACAAGGGGTACCCCGAGGTTTTCGCATGGAGTTGACATTTAAAACCGGAAGTCGACTGCAACAAGCTTCACGGCTTGTGGCTCATGACGGGCTCGGAACCGATGACTTCCTCATCGCCTATTAGTAGTTTTTTTTCCTTTCTTCTGAATCTGTTTTCACTGCTTGAAATTTTTTTCAAGATCTTGAAATTTTTACCTTCGACCCTAAAAGCTTGAATAAAGGTTTATGAAAATCTCTGATTCTTGAAAATTTTTATTATTATCGTTGTTTTTCTTTTTTTTTTTAGGTTAATATTAAAAAATCCCACATATATTAGAAAAGAAAATATAGTTTAGACATATACTTAATTTCTTAAGTAACTTGGGAAACCTGAGGTATGCCTTCCACGTGTACCAAATGTTGTTCGTATTTTGCTCGTAGTTCTAAGCGACAGCCTGATTTTCATTCCATCCAAGAAGCGATTCAAATTTATGAACACAAAGTTCTGAAAATCTCTGACTCGCTGGTTGTCTCGGGGCAAAGTCATTAAAAGAGTTGTAGAGCAGCGGGAAGCTCTCCTATTATTTTTTTCAGACTGAATCTGTAACAGACAAGGTAGATGGAGCTGCTGAAATTTATAAAACCACGACTACATCTGGGACAAAGCACATGTTAATATTTTTAAACTATGTACTCAAGAAAGTGGATATTATGAATGTTGAATTTCAGTCAGGGTATTACAGACTGCACAAATTGTACCCTATGATTTGTGGTGAGTACAGGAACATTTTAGAGATGTTTCATCAAGAGGATGTTTTGGATGGAGAGAAACTGTCTGTAAGTGATCCTTCAGACTCAAAACTTCATGTTGCACTTAACAGACTTAATGTAGGTGGTAGATGTGAAGCATTGCTGTTAAATGAACCACTAGAAAGAAATGAAGATAGTTTTAGATCTGTCTGCTTACAGTTCTTAACGGTGCTTTGTTGTCAGCAAGGTAAAAGTTCCCCTTCAAAGAAGATGGTGTCCATTGCCATGTTATGTAACACTGACCGAAATGTAGCAGTTAGTTGCAACAGACAGCTTAATTCCATTATAAGGCTTGCCAGACATTTCCCGTCATTAGTGTCAGTGGATCAGTATGACAAACTACAGGATGAGTGGGAAACAATAATTAATGCAAAAGAGACAATTAAACCAATGCTCACCCTCGAAATTCCTGAGTTTTTGGTCTAAACTTAAATTCTGTCAAGGATGGGATGACCAGCCCAATTTGGTTTCTTGTCACAGTTGATGTGTGGACTACTTGCACTGCCTCACTCCTCAGCCTGTGTTGAGAGAGTCTTTTCACAGCTGAACTTAGTAAAAACTAAGCAGACAAACAGACTACTAGCCAATCAAGCTATTTCTCGTCAAAGGGCTAATTGCTCTTTATGGGTTCCACCAAAGAAGATGTAAAGCAAGGAGAGATGTCATCGAAGAAACACGGAGTACCTACAGATGCTAAAACAGGAGAAGACTCTGTCAATACAAGCAGTAGATGCCGATTGTGAGAATTTTGAGGAGCATACAGTGATGCAAACATTCCTGCGGATGCAGCGATTCTTCCAGTCCCATCTAATTTTTCATACAAACTGTCTATATTTTGTTATTCTTTGAATATATTCTGTAGTTTAGTGTCTACAGCCAATACTTTTAATCTTAGTTCAGCCTCACCTCCAGTCACCCCGCTTATAGTTTCTTTTATTTTATTCCATGAATCCATTATTATTATTATTTCTTTTTTTAGGGGGCTGGGCAAAGAGTAACATCAAAGCAGTTTGCCTACTCATATATAGTTATATGTTTGTTTTTTGTTAATCAAATTTATTTATTTGTTTATTTTTTCTAACCAATCTTGAAGTTTTTTTTCATCAACCTTGAAAGCTTTAGAGACAAAACTTGAAAGATTTAATATTTCGGGAGTGAAACACGGGGGCACGCCTTCGGAGGACTGGGAGCGCAGTCTCGTCGGAGCTTTCTTCGAGAGAACTGCGTTACGATCTCGTCTGGTTTTAGGCCTGCAGAGGTAATGTGACTTCTTGCATCAGTGATATATACTACTGTTTGTGATTTCGTGATTTGGAGCAGGATTTTGAGGGAAAGAGAGACAGAAATCAATGCTTTTTCCTTATTAATGTATAAATCCTTATGTATATATTTATATATATATATATATATATATATATATATATCTATATATCTATATATATATATCTATATATATATATATATATATATATATAGTATATATATATATATATATATATATATAGATATATATATATATATATATATATATATATATATATATATATATAGATATATATAGATATATATATATATATATATATATATATATATATATATATATATATATATATATCTATATTTATATATAGATATATATATATATATATATATATATATATATATATATATATATATCTATATATTATATATAGATATATATATATATATATATATATATATATATATATATATATATATATATATATTATATATATATATATATATATATATATATATATATATATATTATATATATATATATATATATATATCTATATATTATATATAGATATATATATATATATAGATATATATATATATATATATATATATATATATATATATATATATATATATACCTTGTCTGGTACACACTCTCTCTCTCTCTCTCTCTCTCTCTCTCTCAGACCCTGAGAGAGATGGGTAACTCTTACGCATCTCCAGCCTGGAATCTTCAAGCACTTAATAAAGAAACATTGCAGAGCCATCCCGGCATTCTGCCTTTTCTCCTCGTAACTGTCTCCATCGTTCTGCCTAGTTTACCTGCCATTCTGAACGAAAGAGCGCACACGTACAGACAAACTCACGCCCTTCGTCCACACCCTCATAACTGGTTGCAGCCAGTTTTTCAAGGCACCTCTGCGATCGCTTGTAGCAACAGGACATGCACAGATCTGCACATGCAGCAAAAGACACATAAGCATTCCTAAAGCTCGTCACTCGGACTCTGTCTCTAAGGAAGTTAAAAAGGATGAGTCTGTACATTCCCTTTTTTATAACAGATTAGCTCGGCCACCATCCTGGCTAGCCCCTGCCTAGCCACAGGCCACATAAAACAGCTCATATATAAAAAACACATTGGACGGCTCATTAAACACAATATAGTAATAACTGCGCGTCTCTGGCAGCACAAGTAATGTCTATCACGCCTTCATCTCCTAAAACAATTGGGTGTAGATACTTTTTCTCCATCTTGAATCTCCTTTTTTGTCTGCAACTCCAATTCCACAGACTCGTAGAAACACGTTTGTAAGTAGGCAAAACGTCACCCAGCGGAAGACATCCAACGCTTCTGTAGACCCAAAAGTGCTGTAGAACTCTGTAGACTTGTAGAAACTCTCTTATGTGGGCATACATCAGCAACATATTTGCAACGGCTGGTGCGCATCTTGCTAGCATCGGGGAACGACGATTATGGTGTGCTTATATATATATGTATATATATATATATATATATATATATATTATATATATATATATATATATTTATATATATATACATATATATATATATATATATATTATATATATATATATATATATATATATATATATATATATATATATATATATATATATATATATATATATATGTATATATATATAATATATATATATATATATATATATATATATATATATATATATATATATATATATATATATATATATATATATATTATATATATATATATATATATACTATATATATATATATATATATATATATACATATATTATATATATATATATATATATATATATATATATATATATATATAATATATATATGTACATATATATATATATATATATATATATATATATATATATATATATTTTGTGTGTGAGTGAATAGAACAAAATAACCCAATATCCTTCATCCACGTTGACTAATGCTACTCATTCACTCAGAGAGCATGCCCAGGAGGAGCCCCGCCCCCTCCCCCAGGCGAGTCTGGCCTGCCTGCCTCTCCCCCTACCCCTCCTCCCTCTGCTGCTGGTGGTGCTGCTGCTGTCACCGGCAAACTTCAATCGCCAAACCGAAAGGAACTGGGGAGGAGGCCTCGCAAGCCATCAAGACCCCACCAGGAGACGCAGGAGACTTAATACTAGGTCCAGTAAGTGGTTTCTTTATCAGTGGAACCACGCTATATGTCTGCTCAGCACTTGGATGGGTAATCTCAGGGCTTTATTGTGAACGGCATTGAATTTCAGTGAGGCCAACGATACAACAGAAAAAAAGTAGAGTTGTGTGTATGTATGTATGTATGTGTGTAGTATATATATATATATATATATATATATATATATATATATATATATTATATATATATATATATATATATATATATATATATATATATATATATATATATATATATATATATATATATATATATATATATATATATATATATATATATATATTATATATATATTATATACACAAGGAGCCCATAAAAACACCAAAATACAGAGAGAGAAATACTATATTTCTGAGACTTCTGTCTCCCTATTCAGGTAGATGAATGAGGAAAGTTACAGAAAAGGTGGTATTTATACCAAGAGGTTCATTCACAGGCAGCCAATTAAGGTCACTCCCGCTGATAATCTTCCTTTAATCTTCTTAAGCGTCAGTTGAATGAAAACCTGGTCAACAATATCTGAGTCCCATGCTCCCTTTGATGTATTCATTACCTGCCTCTCTTTGATCAGGGCTGATTACATCATTTGACTCTTGTATCGGCTGTTGCTGCTATAAATTATACGTGACAAATTCCCGTTTATACTATGGTTATGTTCATTTATATGGTTGAAAATAGCTAAGTTCTGTTGTCCATACCTAACTGACCGTTTGTGCTGTATTAATCTCTGGAAAGTGATTTTCCTGTAAATCTGATGTAAGATTGGTCACAGTCCAGGCATGGGATTTTGTCGTAACGCCTGTGTCCCCACAGAATTTTTTCGGAAAGTAAGATTAATTGGCCAAGACAAAAAGATCATTGAACTTTAGAGAAATTTAAAAGTAATTAATCCTAAACTACCCTACTTTAATGGCCTTCCAAAACCCATAAAGACAACCTTCCATTTAGACCCATCGTTCATGTGCCGGAGATTTCAATTACAAAATTTCTAAATGGTTAGCTGGCCTTCTTTCCCCTTTTTTAGGCACTTTTCCTCCCAGTCACATTAAAAATTCGGAAGATTTTTGTCACAAATTCAGAGAAGCACATATACCACTTCACAACATAAAACTTTTAAGCATTGATGTAGATTCCCTGTTCACAAAAGTACCAGTACAGGACGTTCTTCACTTTTCGAGGGAAAAACTATCCCCTTATTCAGATCATTTCCCATTGGCATTAGACAAAATAATAAAGTTAGTTGAATTATGTGTATCTAATAACGTATTTTCATTCGGGGAATCATTCTATAAGCAAAAATTCGGATGTAGTATGGGTAGTCCTTTAAGTCCGGTTTTAGCCAACTTGTACATGGAATACTTTGAAACTACAGTAATAAATGCAATAAAACCCAAAACATGCTGTGGATGAGATATGTAGATGATATTCTAACATTTTGTGATAATAAATGGGCAGTTTTTTAATTAATTCTTTTCAAAATTAAATGCATTAGTGCCCAGCATCAAATTTAAAGTTGAATGGGAAACAAGACAACAAATTCCTTTTCTTGATGTTTTAATAATCAGAGACACGACAGAATACAAATTTACCATATACAGAAAACCAACGTTCTCACTTTCATACATTTACTTCTTCAGCTATTATGACATTCCTATCAAGATAGGAGTAGCCAGCAACCTATTGTTAATTAAGAGCGTTACGAATTTGTTCTCCAGATTCCCTGGAAAAAGAATTTGAACTAATTCGTAAACAGCTTTCGTCTTTTAAGGTATCCTCACCATATAATTGAGGAAGCAATTCAGAAAGCAAACATAATTTTCTACCGACCCCATCAAGACAACACCAGAGACACACCCCACAATAAAATTAAAATTAAAATTCCACACCTAGACAGGATTAAGACGGTGACGCAGACCCTCGGGAAATCTAACCCTTCTGCATTTACTTACCCAAATACCTTAGCCTAATCCCTGATTAACGTCCAACAAAAGACATCACCCAAGGACACAGGCGTTTACGAAATCCCATGCCTGGACTGTGACCAATCTTACATCGGATTTACAGGAAAATCACTTCCCCGAGATTAATACAGCACAAACGGTCAGTTAGGTATGGACAACAGAACTCAGCTACTTTCAACCATATAAATGAACATAACCATAGTATAAAAATGGAATTTGTCACGTATAATTTATAGCAGCAACTGCCGGTACAAGAGTCAAATGATGGAATCGGTGCCCTTATCAAAGAGGGAGGCAGGTAATGAATTTTATTCAAGGGAGCATGGGACTCAGATATCGTCGACCAGGTTTTCATTCAACCGACGCTTAAGAAGATTAAAGTGACCTAAATTGGCTTACCTGTGGATGGACCTCTTGGAATAAATACCACCTTTTCTGTAACTTTTATCATTCATCTACCTGAAAGGGAGACAGCCAGTCTCTGAAATATAGTATTTCTCTCTCTGTATTTTGGTGTTTTTATGGGCTCCTTTATTAGATGGAATTCTGTTATAACAGAACATTTTTACCAGTCATATATATATATATATATATATATATATATATATATATATATATATATATATATATATATATATATATATACATGAATATATAGGCAAATACCCTCCCTTAAGTAAGTGAAACAAAGAGAGAACAGAAGAGTGTTACACTTTTATATTTAGGATGTAACTTCTCAATCGTTTCAACAACAATGGAAAGCGTTTGATACAAGGCGTTTCCTAATGACAGGCGGTTAATATAGGCGGTTAATATACTAAGATAAGATACCTTATGCCCTGGCTTAAGCCAAAAGGTAAAGGACTTTATTTTCTGCACCAATAAAAACAGCTACAGTGGTTGTTTTCGCCTCAGATACAACAATTACTACTTCCGTAAAAAAAACATCTGCTACATTGCCCTCCTAACTTCTCGAATTCTTCGCACTTTTTTGGATTCACATGTCACTACAAAACCTATAGATCCAAGTGAAGATATATGAAGAAGTTATATCTTGCACTTGGATTATAAGGCTCTGTAGTGATAAACAAATATAAAAAAAGTGCAAAAAGTAGATTCGGGAAGTTAAAGACATTGTGGCTGTTATATATTATATATATAAATATATATATATATATATATCTATATATATATATATAATAATATTATATATACATATATATATATATATACTATATATATATATATATATATATATATGATATATATATTATATATATATATATATCTTAAAATTGAAATCACTCAACATGGGAATAATTTTCCTCCCTTGGGAATTATAGCAGAAAAGAGCATCTGTACCAGTCAGGATTCCAACTTTGGGCTTTGGCTTAGAAACAAAGACAAACAGTCGACTTAACCATTATTCGGCTGTCAAGGCGGGGAAAGTGCATTTATACACTGGTTTGATGGAACTCTGGAAACATCCTATGTACCATACTTAGAACCTGTGTAATTAATCAATGAATTTTAAATCGTAATGACTTTGGTAGTTAGTTGCGAAGAACCATAAATGTTTTCAATATCAAAGACAATTCTGTTTCATATTACGCCGACGATGTCTAAATTTAAGAAAAAAGTATATTAGATTTGATATTTAAAAAACAATGTGCGGTAATGTTCATTTACCACCCTATTCCCTATGCATAAAAATGCGTTTGTCACTTTTCACTGTCTAAAATTGCCAATAAATTTATCGTAACCCTTAGAGTGCGGCTGTCACCCCTGAGCGACGACAGACACTTGTTAGAGAAGGGCGAGCGTCGACACTGGTTTACCACCATAGAAAAATGTTTACCCTTAAAAATACAGGTCCATTTTTCTTTTTAAAATACAATCATAGAAACCTGATGGCAATATCTACACTATCTATTAGTGTCGTCCCGAAACATAATAACAAACGTCCTCAATGTTAACGCCCAGCTGGGCAAAGATCATGACTTCTATTTTGTTCATTTATTCGGTATAAATTCGTATGTTTTACGTATTAATGCATTTTTTGTGTTAAGAATTAATGCTTGTGAGGAATTCCTCTCACAACGATTTTATTTTCTAATATTTTTGAGTATTCACTTGTTTCCATGCTATTTGTCTTTTATTATAGTTATTAGTGTCTGTCTCATAAGAAATTATTGATTGATTTTCACTGCGTATTGCCGTCTGTCAGGTAATCGACAGACTGGAACTATGTTACTGTATTTGTATTCATGTGAAAACCAAAGCGCATTCGGATGCCCATATATTTTGCAAAGATATGTACGTCTACATTGCATGACATAATAAGGGGAAAGAACCACATCTATTCGAGAATGACACTCTTAACATTATTTTATCTGATTTTGCTATGTTCTAGTACGTAGTAGCTGTGGTGTGGTTAGCACCGAAAAGATGGTTTTACACAAAGACGTAGTCTTTTGACATATAAACGTCAGTAGACGTTTTAGTAACGAAGTATAATTACTGTTTTAGTTATGATAATTCATTTGTCTTTTATGTATGTGAAATTGTTTTCTTGGTGAATATTGCGCATATTACGTATGGTAAGAGTTGGTGTCATTGGGTCTTGTTTGTGCCTCTCGCCAGAGAAGAACCCATTAGGAGAAGGTCAAAAGATCGGGAAGAGGGGAAAAGGGTAGTAGATCGCCCCTCTGAACGCTCCTTTGCGTGCCCCTCTAGGGGTGTGTATGCGTATGTGCGTAGTACACTGTATGCATGATATCGCACAAAACTGTATTGACACACACCACCAATTAATTCACTACATTTAATAAATATGTTGAAGTTGCACACTATTATATTTGGAATTTATTTTTGACAACGAAGTTGATAATTATTGTAGAGTTTTTATGTTCATGAAAACCTTTGTACGTCAGTTCTACATTCGTGGTAATTGAATAACTTGTCTCTTTTCCCCAACAAAACCCGAATGCAGGACGGAACGGACAGCTTCTTGGCTCAACTTTTGAGGTGACCTGTTATCTAGTGATTGTGTAGTGATGTGTGTGTGGATTTAGAAAGGGCGATTGCCCTGATTCTTTTAATTTTGTCGTAATTTGTTTCATTTGAGTGCCATTGATTACAATTCCCCTTGAGTGATTAATTCATTTGTCACTTATGTGTTGGTTACTCTTTGATATGTTTAACTTTTAGGGTTTTAAAAATTAATTAATTTTAACTTTACGTTTATCAAATGCGTTTCAATATCCTTCGATTTTATTTCATTTTTCCTATGTTTCAGTTTTGTGGATGGTGAATATGATTGATCTGATAAACCTTTATTGTGTTTCATATCTTAAGGTTATGCAAATAACTTAGAAACGAGATAACACAGCGGTCCTCTAAGGTCTGAAAATCAACCTGTGAGTACTCGCAACATTTAGAGAGAGAGAGAGAGAGAGGCACGTACCTCTCGTCGTATCTCGTGTAGCGATTTATGATCTGAGTTCATGTCTACAAGGACTGCTCAGTAAGTGAAAGTACTTAATTGTGCTACTATTCATTAAGGATATTGGTGTGTTATCCTCGTTAATAATGAATTGGGTTGAGAGATATCTCCCCGTAATTTAGAAACCGCAAAGGGAGTTTTGTGGAGTTGTTACGTAAGGCTTTTAGCGGTTTTTGACCAGCAACAACGTTAAGCATATAATACAGTCCACTATATAAGTCCATCTTTTTCGCCACAGCTTCTCTCCCTTCTTGGTCCTTCGAACCGGATGTTTAAACACTTCCGAATTAGTTATTCTGGATACTGAACACATTATTTTGGACTTTGTAACTTGGAATCAGATCATTCTATATCACCATCGTTTGTTGTTGGATTGTTTACAGCCCCTTTCCCTCAGTTAGAGTCATTTTATGCTGGCACATAGTTTTTTGAACAACCACACACACACACACACGACAACCTAAGATAAAAGGTCGACAACTAGGTGAGTGTCATTCTCCTTTTTTGAAGGTAGATGTGGTTCACATATAACGTATTTGAGGATGTAACGAGACGATGTGTATTCCGTCGCTCATTGCAATTTGAATTTTGAATAACAGTTTTGTAATACGGTATTGACCAGTATTATTTTTGTAGAACACAGATTGTTAACTTGAATGTTTTTCTGTGTATCAGTGTTTTTCGAGGAAGTGTTGTTACTTCGATATTATTGAGATTTATATTGTAATTGTTATTGTCAACTTTTGTATGTTTTTGTTAAGGTGATTTTGCCTTAAAATTTTCACCATGGATGCAGACAATTGTAGTAATGCACTCATTTTGTATGAGGCTGCTATAAGTGAAATCGAACGACGTTTGATGAGGGTAAAAACTGTTGAACAGTCCACAGCAGTAATTAAGCTGCGTTTAGGTTCCCTTCAGAAAGCAGCTGATTCACTAAAGACAGCCGCTTCTGAATATTATAAGGAGATAAAGGGTCGAGAATTAGTAAATGCTATAACGAGGACTAACGGTTACCTCTCCAGCGCGGCGGATAACGAAATCTCCAAACTCACCGATCGTTAGCAGCCCACACCCGCGCCCACCCCTCCGCCCGCGCCCACACCTGTTTAATCCGACACCTGCGGTACCTGCTACCCCTAGTATTCCACAAACCTAAGTTGCCTCAAATTACGATACCTACTTTTGATGGCAAAATTGAGCAATGGTATCCTTTTTGGACTGTTTTTAAAGCAGTTATTCATGATAGGCAGGACATAATGATCATCAAGTTTACTATGCTGACTAGTTTATCTTAAGGGTAAAGCACGCGAAACCGTTTGAGGTTTAGCTATAACTCCAGCTAATTATACTGCAGCGATAAACCTACTGAAAACTCGTTTTTTTCCAACGTTGGGAAATTAGAAGAGAACTTAAGAAATCGGCTGTTAGTTTACCGCACCCTGAACATGATGCAGAGCAAACTGATGGATTTCCTTATGAAATGGAATAGCATCGTTCATACGAGTTAGACGCTTTACCAGGTACTGCGAGTGGCGATTCTAATGAGAAAGCATTATCAAGCGGTGTTTATCAAAGGAAACATTGCAAGCCTTGTATCAGAGATATGATACTTGTGAACTCAGTGTAGATCAATTGAGAAAGGGCATTGAGAAATTAATTGAGCGTTTAGGTAGAAGTAATATGCATAACCCCACCCACACCGTCACCGTCCAAAACCCCAGTTAAGAGTGGCAGGATCGTAACACGAGTTCGAAAAAACGAGCGTCAAGCTAATTTGCCTAGTAGTGCTTTCAGAATTTATGTCAAAAATACCCCTAAGAAAATAACTTTTTCTTGTTGTTTTTTGTCAAGGCGAACACAGCGGTAAGGTCTGCACGAAATACAATACTTTGAGACTAGAAGAGCTCGTATCAATGAATTACAACTATGCTTTGGTTGTTTGAAGAAAGGGTCATCGTTTATTTGAATGTAACAGTAAGAGTAAGACATATTGTTTTAACTGTAATGGTAAACATCATACATTCTTATGTGCTAGACTATTACCTAATTCTACGAGCGTCAATGTAAATTCGTCTCAGCAACCTTCTAGCACCAAATCAGGCCATAGTAGAGTTTGATAATAAGCCTATAGAAACTGCTCATCGCAGCCTAGTTTCGGTACTAGCCAGAAAATCAGCGGCCAGCGGTAATCAAGAGTAATTCTCAGAATAATGTTAACAGTAAATCAGTAGCTGTGAAAAATGTCGCATCTCTTCGACCGACAAGCGTTACCGACAGCCCACCCTTCTATTGAGTAATGATGGGAATCGGATCTCGGTTCGAGCATTTTTAGACAGCGGATCTCAAAGAACGTTCATTAACCCAAATGTTGTTGAGAAATTGAACTTAGTGCCCATAAAACAAGTGGAACTTACATTAATTCCGTTTGGAGATAATGTTGAAACTAAAATGTTTGATGTAGTAAGAGTAATGGTTCGAGCAGGGTACTAAACGTTATCAAAATTAAATGCTGTTGTTTGCAATCATGTTAACACTTCCATACACACACCTGGTCTACACAACGTGTATCTGCGATTGCAGGAACGAGGTGTTAAACTGGCAGATAAGAATATTGAATCAGATACCCTCAGTGATATAGGTTTGATTATTGGTGCTGATTATTATAATGCATTTGTGTATTGTCACGTAATATGATGATGTATGTTTGCTTGGTAGCACCGCCGGTGCTGTTATTTTTGGTCCTATACCCAATTGGGCTTTTAATGTTATAAGTGATGATGAAAATGTAAGATCTGTAATAAGTACACAGAGTATAGTTTGCTCGAGAGTCACTGCTTCTGTAAATCCTCTTGACGGTGAGGATATTTCTAGACTGTGGTCATTAGATACGATCGGCATCGGGAAGGATGCGCGATCCTATAACGATCAAGCAGCGATCGAACATTTCAATGAGACTATTGTAAAGACTGATAACAAATATACGATTGATTTGCCATTTAAAGAGCGATGCCAGACCCCCTACGGGTTATAGAAAAGCCTTAGGTCAATTATATTCACTTAAGAGAACCTTTCAGTCTAAACCAGTCATGTTTGATCAATATCAGTCTGTTTTAGATGAGTATGTTAAGTTAGGATTTATTGAGGAGGTAAAGTTAGAAGATAACTCCTTTGATCCAGTTGATGGCATTAATCATTATTTACCTCACCACCCAGTTTTTAAGGAATCTGCTACGACTCCAATTAGGATAGTTTTCAATGCAAGTAGTAAGGAGTCACAACATGCAGTCTCTCAATGATTGTTTACATGCGGGACCTAATCTGGCGACGAAATTTGACAGATATGCTGCTGGAATTTTGTCAGAACAAATATGCTGTAGTAGCAGACATAAGTAAAGCTTTCCTTAGAATAGGAATTAATGAAAATCACAGAGATTTCACAAGATTCTTATGGTTTGCTGATAGAGATTTTAAGCATGTCAAGACTTTCAGATTTAAGGTTTTATTGTTTGGAGCTACTTGTTCACCTTTTCTGTTGAATCAGACAATACAGTATCATTTGCAAAACTATTCAGATCCCATCGCCAACTCAGTCAAGAAGTCCTTTTATTGTGATAACTTTATGAAAACTTATGAGAAATGTGAAGATTTAGAACTCGAGAGTAATAAGGTAAACCAAATTATGTTGGAAGCTAATATGCCTTTGGGAGAATGGGCTAGCAATTTGAGTTCATTTAATGATAAACATAGCCCAGATACTGTCAACTTGAATGCAGTAAAACTACTCGGTCTCTTGTGGGATACCTGTAATGACTCATTGAGTGTAAAGATGCCGTCTCAGATTGTTACATATTTGAATAATCTAGGAAATGTTTGTACTTTGACTAAGAGAAAGGTTGTGTCTCTCCTTTCAACCATCTTTGATCCTTTGGAATGTTAACGCCTGTAACATCAGGAAAAACTATTTGTGAAGAAATTGTGGGAACTGAAAACTGACTGGGATGACGAACTGATGATGGAAGTTAAAGAAAGAGTTCGATGAATTGTTAAACCACTCAATTCTTATTGGTGGGGAGATCAAAGTCCCTAGATCTTGTTTTAATGAAGGAACTTGTAGCTTACATGTATTTGTTGATGCCTCTCATGTGGCTTATGGAGCCTGTGCGTATGTTGTTAGCAGTAAGCACCAAAGTCACTTGCTAATTAGTAAGTCTCGAGTAGCTCCGAGCCCCCCACTCACTATCCCCCGTCAAGAATTACTTGCTTTGACTATAGGCATGCGCCTAGCTGTTCATTTGCTAGAGATTTTTGGGGGAAAAGGGGGTTTTTTCAGATTGTACTGTTTGGAGTGACTCCCAAGTAGCGCTGATTGGGTTATTTTATGAAAGATCTAAAGAAGTGTTTTTAATCAACAGAGTAAAGGAAATCAAAGACTTGAAGTCCAGTCATAACATCAGGTTGTTATATGTTAAGAGCGAGGATAATCCTGCTGATTTAGTTACGCGAGGTATTTCAATGTCTCTTTTGAGTAAGTCAGGTTTGTGGTTTCATGGCCCGACCTGGATTATTGACAAAAATAAGTTTCCAGAGCAAGAGGATGTAGTTTACATCGAGTCTGTTAATGTAAATGAAATTATTGTAGAACCAGTTTGAGAAAAAACCCTGATGATGATGTACTTGTATTTAAGTTGTTCAGAGTTCTCCTCATTGAAACACACATTAAGGATCGTAGGTAGATTGATCTTGTTTGGGAGAAGAATATTTCCTGATAAATTCAGGGAAAGTAATAATTTACTTGTTTTAATCAGAATCATGCAGCGTCAAGCTTTTCCAACGTTATATTATGCGTTGACTAATGGGTTACAAACCAGTTCTAGTGTTCCCTCTGAGTTAAGGAATCTTATCAGACAATTAGGACTTTATGTTGATAAAAGTGGTGTCATTCGGTGCCAAGGAAGACTTCATAATGCAGAATTGCCAGAATTCGCTAAGCATCCAGTATACGTCGCCAGCCGACACCCCTTATGGCAACTTATAGTGTCTCATTATCACATACTCAACTTGCACTGCAACACGAATACACTTGTGGTTATATTGAGACAACAGTTTTTGGGCTGGAAAAATGAGACAGTCCGTTAAGAAGATCCTGAAACAGTGCTTATTGTGAAGAAAGCACAAAATCAACCTCTAAGTCTGCCTGGATTTCCCCCGTTACCACCCGAACGAGTTAAGCATCAAGTCCCTTTTTCCTGTGTTGGCGTCGACTATACGGGAAACATTAATGTGGCTGAAAATGAAGCTGAGAACGAGAAGGCGTATGTCTTGTTGTTTACATGCGCTACGTCAAGAGCGGTTGCCCTATATGTGTGCAAATCATGAATGCACAAGGATCCCTTTGTTTTTAGACAATTCGCGGCAAGACACGGACTTCCGAGAGTTTTAATAAGTGATAATGCGCCAAACTTCATTGCAGCCAGTAAGTTTCTAAGAGATATCAGCGAAAGCCCAGCCCGAAGTAAGAAATTATCTGACGGATCATAATTTAGAATGGAAGTTCATAACACCCCGATCACCTTGGAAAGGCGGCTTTTACGAGAGACTGATCGGAGTGGTGAAATCGTGCTTACAAAGGGCCGTGTACAGAAAAAGAGTTTCGTTTATAGAACTCAATACCATCGTCGCTGAAGCCGAGAAACATCATCAATAACAGGCCACTAACATATGTCAACGAAGATAACGCCGACATCGCGCTCAACCCTGCTAGACTCTTATACGGCAGAGCTATTACAATGGCTCCTCCTTTGAACAAGTTCGTCGACGTACCTTTCAATGAGAACGTCGAATTGAGGGAGAACTATGCAAGACTGTGTGAGACGATAAGAAAGTTTTGAGAAATGTGGATACTTGGACTATTTGGTCTTCTCTAAGAGAGAGCACAGAAAACATCGAGTCTTCAACCATGTCCATTAAGCATAGGAGATTTGGTCATCTATAGTTTAAAAGATAATTGTAAAAGACACAAGTACCCTTTGGGAATCATCGAGAAACTCACGCAGGTCCTGATAATGTTATAAGGACAGTCGAGATAAAAACAGCAAGTGGAAATTTTACAAGACCATTGAATCAAGTCATTCCACTCGAATGTAGTCAGAGAGAATCAACAACAGAAAGCGGACAGAATGAAGTAGGTGAGACCAGCGAGGCCCTCAAACGAGGCTAGTCATATAAACATGACAACAAAGAAGACGATGGAGAGGGCGAAACCAAGGACGTAGGGACGAGCCTAGAGAGTGTTGCAGAGGAGACCCTACGACCTCAACAGGTTCCCCACACCAGTGATGTCTGATCGTCGGCCCCATGAGAAGAACTGCGCCTAAGCCGACGAACAAAGAAAACAGTTGATTCGAGAAGGAGCGTTATGGGAGGCTATACATGTGTCGTATGAATTTTTTTTGGTGGGGGAGGGTGTGAGGAATTCCTCTCACAAACGATTTTATTTTCTAATATTTTGAGTATTCACTGTTTCCATGCTATTGTCTTTTGTATTATAGTTATTAGTGTCTGTCATAAAAGAAATTATTGATTGATTTTCACTGCGTATTTGCCGTCTGTCAGGTAATCGACAGACTGGAACTATGTTACTGTATTTGTATTCATGTGAAAACCAAATGCATTCGCATGCCCATATATTTTTGCAAAGATATGTACGCTACATTGCATGACATAATAGGGGTGAAAAGAACCACATCTATTCGAGAATGACACTCTTAACATTATTTATCTGATTTTGCTATGTTCTAGGACGTTAGTATCTGTGTGTGGTTAGCACCGAAAAGATGGTTTTACACAAAGACGTAAGTCGTTTTGACATATAAACGTCAGTAGACGTTTTTAGTAACGAAGTATAATACTGTTTTAGTTATGATAAAGTCATTTGTCTTATGTATGTGAAATTGTTCTTGGTGAATGTATTGCGCATATTACGTATGGTAAGAGTTGGTGGTCATTGGGTCTTGTTGGTGCCTCTCGCCAGAGAAGCCATTAGGAGAGGTCAAAAAGATCGGGAGGGGAAAAGGGTAGTAGATCGCCCCTCTGAAAACGTCCTTGCGTGCCCTCTAGGGTGTGTTATGCGTATGTGCGTAGTACACTGTATGGGCATGATATCGCACAAAACTGTATTGACACACACCAACCAATTAATTCACTACATTTAATAAATATGTTTGAAGTTGCACACTATTATATTTGTTTGGAATTATTTTTGACAACGAAGTTGATAATTATTGTAGAGTTTTTATGTTCATGAAAACCTTGTACGTCAGTTCTACATTCGTGGTAATGAATAACTGTCTCTTTTTCCCCAACAAAACCGAATGCAGGACGAACGGACAGCTCTTGGCTCAACTTTTGAGGTGACTGTTATCTAGTGTTGTGTAGTGAGTGTGTGTGATTTAGAAAGGGCGATTGCCTGATTCTTTTAATTTTGTCGTAATTTGGGTTCATTTGAGTGCCATTGATTTACAATCCCCTTGAGTGATAATTTCATTTGTCACTTATGTGTTGTTACTCTTTGAATATGTTTAAACTTTTGAGTTATTAAATTAATTTAACTTTACGTTTTTATCAAATGCGTTTCAATATCCTTCGATTTTATTCATTTTTCCTATGTTTTCAGTTTGTGGATGTGAATAGAATGATCTGATAAACCTTTATTGTGTCATATCTTAAGGTTATGCAAATAACTAGAAACGAGATAACACAGCGGTCCTCTAAGGTCTAAAAATCAACCTGTGAGTACTCGCAAACATTTAGAGAGAGAGAGAGAGAGAGAGGCACGTACCTCTCGTGTATCTCGTGTAGCGATTTATGATCTGAGTTCATGTCTACAAGGGACTGCTCAGTAAGTGAAAGTACTTAATTGTGCTACTATTCATTAAGGATATGGTGTGTTATCCTCGTAATAATGAATTTTGGGTTGAGAGATATCTCCCCGTAATTTAGAAACCGCAAAGGGAGTTTTGTGGAGTTGTTACGTAAGGCTTTTAGCGTTTTTGACCAAGCAACAAGTTAAGCATATAATACGTCCACTATATAAGTCCATCTTTTTCGCACAATGCTGGGTAGAAAGTAATAGTTTTGATAGTTACCACAAGCCTTTAAATCGATCGTAAATGGACACAAATATATAAATGAGTAATCTATGTATGTTTTTATGTTAGGCTACATAAGGACATACTTTTCTTCATATATATGATATGTAAATCTATAATAATATAGATATATATATATATATATATATATATGTATGTATATATATTATATATATATATCTATATTTATTATCTATATATATATATATATTGTATAAATATATATATATATATATATATATATATATATAAATATATATATAGAGAGAGAGAGAGAGAGAGAGAGAGAGAGAGAGAGAGAGAAATAAAATAGTAAATTGTGGCAGGAAGGGAGGTCACGCATTTCTTTTTGATTTAGGAAACTAACGCCATGAATAGCGAGCTACTTAATTCACGGAGAAAAATATAATCAGCAAAATAAATAAGGAATAGGTTAGAAAGAAAAGAAAGAAGTGAAAAAACATCAATAAACACAATTAGCGTGACAGCTGGAGCTTTTTGTCGGAAATATGGCTGGCCGAGCGGGGGGGGGGGGGGGGGGGGGGGGGGGAGGGGGGGGGGGGGGGGGGGGGACATTCACCACAGCTCGGTTCAACGCGAAGTAAAATCATTTGTGCTTGGAGATTTTGGTTCTTGCTATCGCCTCAAGATGTGAAGGCACAGGAAAAATAGTATAAGAGTGGTTTTCATAGTTCCATTTGTACGGCTATATGTGTACAACCTACTTATAGAATGCAGATACACACGTGCATACTTAACTACCTACAGTTTTCTATCGATTTATCTATCGGATCTATATAGATATATAGATGTATGTATACTAATTATTGAAAATAAATATATAAATGTACGATAAATATACAATTTCAGTTATTTTTACGAAATACCAACATTACACACACACACCACATTATATATATATATGATATATATATATATTATATATATATATATATATATATGATATATATGAACGCATAAAAACACACAAACACACAACACACACACACACACCCACATATATATATATATATATATATAGTATATATATATATATATATATATATATTTCATTTTCATAGAGCTAAAAAGCTCTTCAAAGACGTGCACCCATTTCATCATTGGGTAACGACGCACCGATTTGGAAAAAAAAAAAAAAAAAACAAAAAAAAAAAAAAAAAAAAGACCGAGGGTGGCCGTTCGGAACGCATTCTTCACGAGTATTAAAAAAAAAAAAAAAAAAAAAAAGGAAAACGTTGGAAGCCAAATTGGGAATAATTCTTGGGGCAAGGACAGATTGGACAGAAGCGAGAGATATTCCTGAACACCGAAGGAGGATCAAACGAAACGACTCCCGAGAGCAAGAATATATTGGAAAGGAAAGAATGTATGTATGTATGTATGTATGTATTGTACATAGTCTTTGCACGAAAGGAAAAACGGCATCTTACTTTATCCTAATCCGAAAGCATATGCCCCACACACACACCACCACTCCAAAAAAGAGAAGAGATCCAGAAGTCAGAAGCACGGCCTCAACACGAACGGGAACTAATGGTGGGCAACTGCAAAATGTGTTTTTTGTATATAAATAAACCCCCATGATTTTGTAAGCATAAAAGACACCAGTACACGCATACATTATAAAACTGTATGCACAATTATCAAGTAGATCCTAAAATTGCTCCAATAAACTACAGTAGAATATTTCATCCCACATTTTCTACGTTTTATTCCTAAAGATTTCGACCCCCAAAAGAGGTTCATTCTTTAACCCTGACCAATCACTGCTTAGCTCTTCCTGTCCACCCTCATGGAGGGACAGAATTGCTGTCAATCCAAAATGAAAGCCAGTTTTCACTAGATATTGCCACAGTGGTGAAACAGCTGTCGTGACAAAGTTTAAGTATGTTAGTTTTACCAGACCACTGAGCTGATTAACAGCTCCCTCCTTGGGCTTCCCCGAAGGATTAGATATTTTGACGTGGTTAGGAACGATTGGGCACCCTAGCAACGGAACCTACTGCTTTTTTGTGGGATTCCGAACCACATTTATATCGAGAAATGAATTCTATAACCAGAAATAAATTCCTCTGATTCCGGTTGTGGTCGAACCGAGAATCGAACTTAGGACCACCGGATGGTAGCCGAGCGCTAAAACCCCTCCTCCAAAGAGGAAACTAGCTGTCGTGACAAAAATCCACGAAAAGGAAGAAGAAAATCAGTGTGTTCGTCACAAAGATCGATGTAGAGAATCGGTTGAAAACTCCAAAGGATATGAAGATTACCACAAAAAAAGTACTAATGCTACGCATGAGTGCGTGCATACCTACGTCAGTCATATTTTTTGCTTTGCCTGATTTTACTGCGGCGTATGTCATACCAAGCTTAGTTGACTCTACGTATCTGTAATCACCGTGAAAATATTTAAAATCCGAATTTCATAGATATAAAACAAACCAAACCAAAACAGGCTTGTAGCAAGTTTACCCAATCCATGAAATGAAAGTGTGTACGAAATGTATTTGCTTTTGTTTTTGTTTTTCCTTCGCCTCAGTTCTCGATTTACTGCTCTGTATTCAGTACAAGTTTAGTATTGGCTCTAATTAGATTCACACATAATATAATAATAACACAAGAGAAAACTTCATCACTGTTCATTATTCCATCTCTAATCATCTAACAAGCGTTATCTGACCTCCAGCTACTCAGGAGCATGCACCCTTTTTTTCCCTTTCGCTTCATTAGTTAACATTAATCCTAAAATTAGCGCGAAGTGGTCTTCGTAATTACTAAAAATAGTACTACTCATACTAACAAGGATCAAATAAAACGGACACAAATTAAACACTGTTCATACATTCTCAATATCAGTGACACAAAATAAATGAACAGAAACATAGCCACTAAATTTTTATTCATTGAATAAATTAAAATGTGCTAAAATCTACGGACAGATAAGTCCGTGTTTCACCAACAAGAAAAAAATAAAAAAATTATAATTTTATTAAAAAAATCATTTTTCTGTACTGTTAACAAGCTTATTATTTATTTTACATTCCATTCTAATAAATAAATCATAAATATCCTACCCGAAAATTCCTGTATCTTTTACTAATGCAAAAACACATTTTCAGACCTTTCCTACCCCCTCCCAACAAGAACAACAAAAAAAATTAGTTTGCAGGCTTACTCCTAAATTAAATGAAAATATTTAAAATGCGATTTTTCATGCAGGGCTGTAGAAAGTTGGCCATGTCAGGGAATTAGTGCAGGACGTACATGTTGCTATTCACACGGTTTTAATTTACTTGACTTCTGCGTCCGTCTGTCTGACGTTGGGTCAAGACTTGTAACTCAGTTTTCGACTTATCCTTTCGTCTGATGGACTTGAAGTTTCCGTGGTTACTTGATTCCAGTGGACATTTCAACCCTCCATATGATCAGGAGGCAGCAGTGACCTCTAGTGACCCTACAGTGAACTCCCAGTATCTCAGCTTTGTATGAAACTCTCCGGCATTTTTCATACCTCTTTGACTCTGTAGAATTAGTTAATAATGCTACAGATTTTTCAAAGCTCCTTGGCTCGACAGGATCATGTTCAGTTCGTTAGTTACAATCAAAATAAACGGCGGTTACAATTTCGTCAAAAACTGAAAAGTATAAAATAATAAAAAGTAATTCTTTTTAACACTAAAAAGTAAAAAAATAATTTTTTGAGACACACCCGGATATTATTAAAACTAATCAATGTCTACAAAAGTAAAAGCGTGGCGGTCAAAACTTGGAGGAAATGCTACAAGAAAAGAAACAACCTTCTTTTATTTCTTGTAGCATTTTCTTCCAGTTGGCGGCCCATGTTTTTAATTTGTAGGACATGATTATTGTAATAATATCGACATCGCTCAAAGAATCTATTTTTACCTTTAATAAAAGTGTGTTTTATAATTTTGTATTTTACTGTAATTTATTTCAGTACAAATTAGTTGATTAATAAGTATGATTATCCCACATTTCATAACAGTACACAAGAAGATATTTTATCACTGTTGATATTTCCAATTTCATCTCTCTCTCTCTCTCTCTCTCTCTCTCTCTCTCTCTCTCCCCTCTCAGTGCTATCTTAGGTCTGACAGAATAAAAAAATGAGAAAATACAGTAAAAATTATAAATGAGAATAATGTAGCATAAAATATAGATAAAAAAGTAAAGGAGACTGTCTTCCTGCACCTAGGCTACACTTCGATGCAAACGGTGACCGGCAATAAAACACTATTGGAAGAAAAAATCCCAATTTGGCTAAGAAAAAATTTCACCCGGAAAAAAAGTCGAAAATTAATTATGGTGGCGGGTAATAATGTCACAGGGGAAAATTCCCATTATTTCTCGTTATGATATTTATACAGCCTTTTGTTTATGTTTTTACGGTCATAACCAACAAGCTTGTAATAAACACGCCGCAAAGGTGGAGACATACCAGATTAAAAAAATAAATAGATAAAATCCCCATAACTTAGTTTAACCAGACCCACTGAGCTGATGAACAGCTCTCCTAGGGATGGCCCGAAAGATTAAATTTTTTACGTGGCTAGGAACCAACAGGTTACTAGCAACGCAACCTACAGTTTATTGTGGGATCCGAACACCTTATATTGAAAATCTCATTCTAATCACCAGAAATAAATTTCTCTAAATCCACACTGGCACCAGCTGGGAGCGAACTCGGGTTACCAGATTGGTAGTCGAGTACGCAACCCACTCGTCCAGTGTGGAACTTAGGGACTTATACTAAATACACCGCAAAGGTGGACACAGCGGACTGAAAAAAATTCCCAACGGACTTACACTAAATACACTGCAAAGGTGGATACATACCAGATTGAAAAAAATTCCCAACGGACTTATACTAATAACGCCGCAAAGGTGGATACATACCAGATTGAAAAAAATCCCCAA
Source organism: Macrobrachium nipponense (assembly GCF_015104395.2). NCBI lineage: Eukaryota > Metazoa > Arthropoda > Malacostraca > Decapoda > Palaemonidae > Macrobrachium > Macrobrachium nipponense. Next base: position 21,718,244 of record NC_087219.1, read on the forward strand.
CGGACTTATACTAAATACACCGCAAAGGTGGATACATACCAAATTGAAAAAAAACAACAACGACTTTTTACTAAACACGCCGCAAAGGTGGATACATACCAGATTGAAAAAAAATCCCCAACAGACTTGTGCTAAACACGCCGCAAAGGTGGATACATACCAGATTGAAAAAAATCCCCAACGGACTTGTACTAAACATGCCGCAAAGGTGGATCCACCAGATTGAAAAATCCCCAAAACGGACTTTGTACTAAACACGCCGCAAAGGTGGGACATACCATATGAAAAAAAAAAATCCCCAACAGACTGTGCTAAACACGCCGCAAAGGGGGATACATACCAGATTGAAAAAAACCCCAAACGGAGTGTACTAAACACACCGCCCAAAGGGGTGGATACATACCAGATTGAAAAAATCCCCAACGGACTATACCTAAACACGCCGCACAAAGGTGGGATACATGCCAGATCGAAAAAAAATCCCCAACGGGACTTGGTTGCTAAACACACTACATACCAGATTGAAAAAAATATCCAACAACGGACTTGTATTAAACACGTACGGATTAAAGAAAAAATCGTCAACGGGACTTGTCTAAACACGTACATACCAGATGAAAAAAAATCCCCAACGGGACTTATGCTTAAAACCTACATACCAGATCAAAAAACAAACAAAAAAATCCCCAAACAGACTTGTGCTAAACACGTTACATACCAGATTGAAAAAAAAAATCCCCAACGGACTTAGCTAAACACAATTACATACCAGATGAAAAAAAATCCCCAACAGACTGTGCTAAACACGCCGCAAAGGTGGATACTAACCGTTTACAGATTGAAAAAAAAATCCCCAACGACTTGTATTAAACATGCAGTAAAGGTGGATACATAACCCAGATGACAAAAAATCCCCTATGGACTATTGTTAAACACTTTACATACCAGATTGAAAAAAAATCACCAACGGACTTTGTACTAAACACGCCGCAAAGGTGGATACGTACCGGATTAAAGAAAAAATTGCCAACGGACTTGTGCTAACACGTTACATACCATTTTGAAAAAAAAATCCCCAACGGGCTTATGCTAAACACGTTACATACCAGTTGGAAAAAAAAATCCCCAATGGACTTGTGCTGAACACGTTACAGACCAGATGAAAAAAAATCCCAACATAACTGTACTAAACACGCCACAAAGGTGGATACGTACCGGTTAAAGAAAAAAATCGCCAACGGACTTGTGTAAAAAACACGTTACATACTATTAGAAAAAAAATCCCCCAATGGACTATGCTAAACACGTACATCCAGATTGAAAAAAAAATCCCCAAACCAGACTTGTGCTGAACACACCGCCAAAGGTGGGCTACATACAGAATTAAAGAAAAAATCCTAAACAGACTTGTACTAAAAATGCCGCAAAGATGGATACATACCGATTAAAGAAAAAAATCCCCAAGGACTTGTGCTAAACAGGCTACATACCGGATTGAAAAAAAACAAAAAATCCCCAACGGACTTGTACTAAAAAACACGCGCAAACGGGGTGGCTACATAAAGGATTTAAGAAAAAATCCCCAACGGACTTGTACTAAACACGCCGCAAAGGT
>NC_087219.1:21720358-21722858 GCF_015104395.2 Macrobrachium nipponense
AATATATCATATATATATATACATATATATATATGATAGATATTAATATATAATATAATATAATATATAATATATATAGATATATAATATATACTTGTGTGTGAGTGAATAGAACAAATAACCAATATCCTTCATCCACTTGACTAAATTGCTACTCATTCACTAAAGAGAGCATGCCCAAGGAGAGCCCCCGCCCCCCAGGCGAGTCTGGCCTGCCTGCCTCTCCCCCTACCCCTCCCCCTTCTGCTGCTGGTGGTGGTGCTGCTGTCACCGGCAACTTCAATCGCCAAACCGAAAGGAACTGGAGAGGAGGCCTCGCAAGCCATCAAGACCCCACCAGGAGACGCAGGAGACTTAATACTAGGTCCAGGTAAGTGGTATCTTTACAAACATACATACATATATATATATATATATATATATATATATATATATATTACATAGATATATATATATATATATACAAACATATATATATATATATATATATATATATATATATATATATATATATATATACACACACACACAAGGAGCCCATAAAAACACCAAAATACAGAGAGAGAAATACTATATTTCTGACACTTCTGTCTCCCTATTCAGGTAGATGAATGAGGAAAGTTACAGAAAAGGTGGTATTTATACCAAGAGGTTCTTTCACAGGCAAGCCAATTAAGGTCACTCCCACTGATAATCTTCCTTTAATCTTCTTAAGCGTCGGTTGAATGAAAACCTGGTCAACAATATCTGAGTCCCCTGCTCCCTTTGAGGTATTCATTACCTGCCTCTCTTTGATCAGGGCTGATTACATCATTTGACTCTTGTATCGGCTGTTGCTTGCTGACTATAAATTATACGTGACAAATTCCAGTTATACTATGGTTATGTCATTTATATGGTTGAAAATAGCTGAGTTGTTCTGTTGTCCATACCTAACTGACCGTTTGTGCTGTATTAATCTGTGGAAAGTGATTTTCCTGTAAATCTGATGTAAGATTGGTCACAGTCCAGGCATGGGATTTCGTAAACGCCTGTGTCCCCACAGAATATTTTCGGGAAGTAAGATTAATTGGCCAAGACAAAAAGATCATTGAACTTTTAGAGAAATTTAAAGTAATTAATCCTAAACTACCCTACTTTTATGGCCTTCCCAAAACCCACAAAGACAACCTTCCATTTAGACCCATCGTTTCATGTGCCGGAGCTTTCAAGTACAAAATTTCTAAATGGTTAGCTGGCCTTCTTTCCCCTTTTTTAGGCACTTTTCCTCCCAGTCACATTAAAAATTTGGAAGATTTTTGTCACAAATTCAGAGAAGCACATATACCACTTCACAACATAAAACTTTTAAGCATTGATGTAGATTCCCTGTTCACAAAAGTACCAGTACAGGACGTTCTTCACTTTTTGAGGGAAAAACTATCCCCTTATTCAGATCATTTCCCATTGGCATTAGACAAAATAATAAAGTTAGTTGAATTATGTGTATCTAATAACGTATTTTCATTCGGGGAATCATTCTATAAGCAAAATTCCTGGATGTAGTATGGGTAGTCCTTAAAGTCCTGTTTTAGCCAACTTGTACATGGAATACTTTGAAACTACAGTAATAAATGCAATAAAACCCAAAAACATGCTGTGGATGAGATATGTAGATGATATTCTAACATTTTGGGATAATAAATAGGCCAGTTTTAATTAATTCTTTTCAAAATTAAATGCATTAGTGCCCAGCATCAAATTTAAAGTTGAATGGGAAACAGACAACAAAATTCCTTTTCTTGATGTTTTAATAATCAGAGACACGACAGAATACAAATTTACCATATACAGAAAACCAACGTTCTCACTTTCATACATTCACTTCTTCAGCTATTATGACATTCCTATCAAGATAGGAGTAGCCAGCAACCTATTCTTAAGAGCGTTACGAATTTGTTCTCCAGATTTCCTGGAAAAAGAATTTGAACTAATTCGTAAACAGCTTTCGTCTTTAAGGTATCCTCACCATATAATTGAGGAAGCAATTCAGAAAGCAAACGTAATTTTCTACCGACCCCATCAAGACAACACCAGAGACACACCCCACAATAAAATTAAAATTAAAATTCCACACCTAGACAGGATTAAGACGGTGACCAAGACCCTCGGGAAATCTAACCCTTTTGCATTTATTACCCAAATACCTTAGCCAAATCCCTGATTAATGTCCAACAAAAGACATCACCCAAGGACACAGGCGTTTACAAAATCCCATGCCTGGACTGTGACCAATCTTACATCGGATTTACAGGAAAATCACTTCCCCAGAGATTAATACAGCACAAACGGTCAGTTAGGTATGGACAACAGAACTCAGCTATTTTCAACCATATAAATGAACATAACCATAGTATAAACGGGAATTTGTCACGTATCAATTATAGCAGCAACTGCCGGTACAAGAGTCAAATGATGGAATCGGCCTTATCAAAGAGAGGCAGGTAATGAATATTTCAAA
>NC_087219.1:21727858-21742213 GCF_015104395.2 Macrobrachium nipponense
AAGGATCAAATAAAACGGACACAAATTAAACACGTTCATACATTCTCAATTATCAGTGGAAATACAAAATAAATGAACAGAAACATAGCCACTAAATTTATTTCATTGAATAAATTAAAATGTGCTAAAATCTACGGACAGATAGTCCGTTGTTTCACCAACAAGAAAAATAAAAAAATTATATTTTATTAAAAATCATTTTTCTGTACTGTTTAACAAGCTTATTATTTATTTTCTACATTCCCATTCTAATAAATAAATCATAAATATCCTACCCGAAAATTCCTGTATCTTTTACTCAATGCAAAACACATTTTCAGACCTTTCCTACCCCCTCCCAACAAGAACAACAACAAATTAGTTTGCAGGCTTACTCCCTAATTAAATGAAAATATTTAAAATGCGATTTTCATGCAGGCTGTAGAAAGTTGGCCCATGTCAGGGAATTAGTGCAGACGTACACGTTGCTATTCACACGGTTTTAATTTACTTGACTTCTGCGTCCGTCTGTCTGCCTGTTTGGGTCAAGACTTGTAACTCAGTTTTCGACTTTTCCTGTCGTCTGATGGACTTGAAGTTTTCCGTGGTTACTTGATTCCAGTGACATTTCATCCTCATATGATCAGGAGGTCAGCAGTGACCTCTAGTGACCCTACAGTGACCTCTCCCAGTATCTCAGGATTCGTATGAAACTCTCCGGATTTTTCATACCTTCTTTGACTCTGTAGAATTAGTTAATAATGCTACAGATTTTTCAAAGCTCCTTTGGCTCGACAGGATATCACGTTCAGTTTCGTTAGTTACAATCATAAATCGGTTACAATTTCTGTCAAAACTGAAAAGTATAAAATAATAAAAATGTAATTCTTTTTAACACCAAAAAGTAAAAAATATTTTTTTGAGACACACCAGTATATTATTACAACTAATCATGTCTACAAAAGTAAAAGCGTGGCCGTCAAACTTGGAAGGAAATGCTACAAGAAAAGAAACAACCTTCTTTTATTTCTTGTAGCATTTTCTTCCATGTTTGGCGGCCATGTTTTTAATTTTGTAGACATGATTTATTGTAATAATATCCTGACATCGCTCAAAGAATCTATTTTTACTTTTAATAAAAGTGTGTTTTATAATTTTTGTTATTTACTGTAATTTATTTCAGTACAAATTTAGTTGATTCTAAGTATGATTATCACACATTTCATAACAGTACACAAGAAGATATTTTATCACTGTTGATATTTCATTTCATCTCTCTCTCTCTCTCTCTCTCTCTCTCTCTCTCTCTCTCTCTCTCTCTCTCTCTCTCTCTCTCGTGCATCTTTAGGTCTGACAGAATAAAAAATGAGAAAATACAGTAAAAATTATAAATGAGAATAATGTAGCATAAAATATAGATAAAAAAGTAAAGGAGACTGTCTTCCTGCACCTAGGCCTACACTTCGATGCAAACGGTGACCGGCAATAAAATCACTATAGGAAGAAAAATCACAATTTTGGCTAAGAAAGAATTTCACCGGAAAAAAAAAGCGTCGTTTACATAAATTATGGTGGCGGGTAATAATGTCACAGGGGAAAATCCCATTTCTCAAAATCCACACTGCAAAAACCAGCTGGGAGCGAAACCGGGATTTTTAACCGATGGTACGTCGAGTAAAACCAAAACCACTCCCGCCAAGTGTGGGCTTTAGGGACTTTTTTTATACTAAATACACCGCCAAAGGTGGACAGCGGACTGAAAAAAAAATTCCCCAACGACTTACACTCAAAATACACTGCAAAGGTGGGATACATACCAGATTGAAAAAAAATTCCCAACGGACTTTTTTATACTAATAACGCGCAAAAGGTTGGACCCGCAAAAGGTGGATACATACCAGATTGAAAAAATCCCCAACGGACTTATACTAAATACACCGCAAAGGTGGATACATACTAGATTGAAAAAAAATCCCTAACAGACTTGTGCTAAACACGCTGCAAAGGTGGATACATACCAGATTGAAAAAAATCCCCAACAGACTTATACTAAATACACGGCAAAGGTGGATACATACCAAATTGAAAAAAACCCCAACGGACTTGTACTAAACACGCCGCAAAGGTGGAACATACCAGATTGAAAAAAAATCCCCCAACAGACTTGTGTAAAACACGCCGCAAAGGGGATACATACATGAAAAAAAATCCCCAAAAAAAAAATGGACCTTTTTGTACTAACATGCCGCAAAGGTGGATACATACCAGATTGAAAAAAATCCCCAACGGACTTGTACCTAAACATGCCGCTTGGGGATACTATTACCCGGTTGAAAAACACGACTTGTTTTACTAAAAAACACGCCCCGGCAAAGGATACATACCAGATTGAAAAAAATATCCCCAAAAGACTTGTGCTAAACATGCCGCAAAGGTGGATACATACCAGATTGAAAAAAACCCCAACGGACTTGTACTAAACACACCGGAAAGGTGGATACATACCAGATTGAAAACAATCCCCACGGACTTATACTAAACACACCGCAAAGGTGGATACATGCCAGATCGAAAAAAAATCCCCAACGGACTTGTGCTAAACACACTACATACCAGATTGAAAAAAAATACCCAACGGACTTGTATTAAACACGCAGCAAAGGTGGATACGTACCGGATTAAAGAAAAAATCGTCAACGGACTTGTGCTAAACACGTTACATACCAGATTGAAAAAAAATCCCCAACGGACTTATGCTAAACACGTTACATACCAGATCGAAAAAAAATCCCCAACGGACTTGTGCTAAACACGTTACATACCAGATTGAAAAAAAATCCCCAACGGACTTATGCTAAAAACGTTACATACCAGATCGAAAAAAAATCCCCAACAGACTTGTGCTAAACACGTTACATACCAGATTGAAAAAAAAAATCCCCAACGGACTTATGCTAAACACATTACATACCAGATTGAAAAAAAATCCCCAACAGACTTGTGCTAAACACGCCGCAAAGGTGGATACGTACCGGACAGATTGAAAAAAATCCCCAACGGAATTGTATTAAACACGCAGCAAAGGTGGATACATACCAGATTGACAAAAAATCCCCTATGGACTAGTGTTAAACACGTTACATACCAGATTGAAAAAAAATCACCAACGGACTTGTACTAAACACGCCGCAAAGGTGGATACGTACCGGATTAAAGAAAAAATCGCCAACGGACTTGTGCTAAACACGTTACATACCATATTGAAAAAAAAATCCCCAACGGGCTTATGCTAAACACGTTACATACCAGATTGGAAAAAAATCCCCAATGGACTTGTGCTGAACACGTTACAGACCAGATTGAAAAAAAATCCCCAACATAACTGTACTAAACACGCCACAAAGGTGGATACGTACCGGTTTAAAGAAAAAATCTCCAACAGACTTGTGCTAAACACGTTACATACTATATTGAAAAAAAATCCCCAATGGACTTATGCTAAACACGTTATATACCAGATTGAAAAAAAATCCCCAACAGACTTGTGCTGAACACACCGCAAAGGTGGCTACATACAGAATTAAAGAAAAAATCCTAAACAGACTTGTACTAAAAATGCCGCAAAGATGGATACATACCGGATTAAAGAAAAAATCCCCAATGGACTTGTGCTAAACAAGCTACATACTGGATTGAAAAAAAATCCCCAACGGACTTTGTAAACTAAAACCCCCCCCGCAGTGGGGGCCCTACATAAAGGATTTTTAAGAAAAAAATCCCCAACGGACTTGTACTAAAACACGCCGCCAAAAAAGTGGCTACTAAAGATTTAAAGAAAAAATCCCCAACGGACTTGTACTAAACCGCACAAAGGTTGGACATACGTTAAAACCATTGTGGTCACTATCTAAGAAAGATTAATGTGATCTTTTTTTTTTCCAGTGACTTTTTTTTTTACCTGTGACTTTTTTTACCTGGATTCATGTAAACATACCTCAGTTACTATTCTTTCTGTGTGTGTGTGTGTGTGTGTGGTGTACATATCCTTTAATAAAATGTGAATTACTATACATTACATGCCCAACCCATCCCAACCATAGAAACTGCTGTCCAACTTCACCCACCTACCAGAACAACACCTCTGTCTTTCTCTACCTACCCTTACTGGCCCCACTGCCTGGTGGCGGCAGACATCGAACCATTCCCCCCTCCATCGACGTTCCCATTCCAACTGAAAGCAGGGCGTGCTTGCGGGCGCGCAAAACTCCGTGTGTCATTCCATTCCTTGTTCTGGGATCATTAAGAGAAGCAGCCGACCATGTTTCAAAGTCATGAAGGTATTTCAAACCATGGAAATTTATAGCTCAGATGTTTATTCCTTTAAGCTCTACCGAAAAGCTTAGACAAAGAAGTAGGCTACGTAAATAATAATCAATACTATTAAATTAATATTCGGGTTTGAATAAAAAAAACACCCTTATTGAAGATAGGAAAGACACTTATTAGTTGGTGAAAATGTACTTGAAACATTAATCTCCAGGCAGCCAATATATTGGGAAGGAAGGAACAAGGAACTCATTCGATCGGAGGACCTTCTTTGAAACACTGACTGCACTACCAGATCTTCAGTGGGAGTAGGTATACTACTTTGCAGCGACTCTCCATTTAAGATGACCCAGGCAAATTTACGTCGGCGATCATTATTTCCTTCCAGTGGGATTCTTACATTCTATTACTATTATTATTGTTATTCGAAAGATGGACCCTATTCACGTGGAAAAAACCCACAGGGACCATTGACTCGAAATTCAAGCTTCCAAAGATTATGGTGTTCAATGGAAAGAGGAAACAGAAGATAATTCGGAATACAGAAAGACAGTTATTTGAAGAGAAAAAAAATCAATGAATAAATTAATAAATAAATCGATAAATGGAAAGTAAATGGTAAAATACAAGGAAAATTGCTCTGGGGTAGTAATGCATTGTTTCTTTGCAGGAACTTTGGTGGTTTCAGTTGCACAATACCCTCAGGGAGATTGTTTTGCAGTTGTCGATGTGATGAATGAAGGAGCACCTGAACTAAGAAGTTCACCAGAGAGGCACATCTACTGCACATAAAAGGCTAGATGAAAATAAGCTCTCCAAAACATGGCAGAGTCTAAGAGATAGGAATGAGTGAGTTTAGAATCGAAACGCAGAGATTGGCAGTAGTGGTCAAGAGAGTCGGTGAGTGTATGAGAAAGATTGGATGCCAGAGATTGGAAATATGACAGACAATGCGAGGGCGAGGTTGCACGATTTCCTCCGATCTAGAGGAGCAAGAGACTCAATGGTATTGTGTGTGTGTGTGTGTGTGTGTTTTTATTTATTTATTAGTTTTTTTTTAACGTTCTATGGAACCATCGGTTACTCAGCAACGGGACCAACGGCTTTACGTGACTTCCGAACCACGTCCAGGGTGAATTTCTATCACCAGAAATACACATCTCTCACAACTCACTGGAATGCCCGAGAATCGAACTCGCGTCCATCGTGGTGGCAAATCAAGACCATACCGATCACGCCACTGAGGCGCTCTCAATGGTATTGTCTGTGATTCCCAGTTCTTCATTATAGGAAGTATTCCCACGTGCGACGAGGATGAATGCGTCAAAAATTAAATTGAGAGGTTATACATTTTTCAGTTATGAGTTGAATATAAAATTTTGGCCAAAGGCCAAGCTCTGGGACCTATGAGGTCATTCAGCGCTGAACTGGAAATTGACAGTAAAAGGTTTGAAAGGTGCAACAGGAGGAAAACCTCAAAGCAGTTGCACAATGAATCAAGTGTTAGGAGAGGGTGGAAAGTAAGATGAAGAAAGAGAAAATGAAAGGAGGTACAGTAAAGAAACGAATGTGGTTGCAGCTAGGGGCCGAAGGCACGCTTCAAAGAACCTTTGCTAATGCCTACAGTGCATCGCATGAGATGCACTGAAGGAACTACCCCCCTACAAGGATTTTTCAGTTATGATTCGTAAACCGTTTCATAATATGGTAATAGCTGGATACTTTATCTACACAATTACTATCATTCAGATTTTCCTATACCTCTCTCTCCCCTGAACCGATTCGTTTGCCAGACTCTGTTCACGGTGGAACAGCCACGTGTATGAGATCTTATAAAAAAGTTTTTTGTATACTCATTTAAGTAATTAACGATAAGTATTTTTCAGGTCTGCCAAACATAGCGCCCAGGGGGCTTCTCGCTGTGCCAGGAGCGCTGCAAAACTCCCCTAGCTCAAGACAAACGGACTGACGAGCAAAAAAACAAAACTACCCCTAGCTGAAGACAAAACTGACTGACAAGCAAAAACTCCCCTAGCTCAAGACAAACTGACTGACAAGCAAAAACTCCCCTAGCTCAAGACAAACTGACTGATGAGCAAAAACTCCCCTAGCTCAAGACAGACTGACTGATGAGCAAAAACTCCCCTAGCTCAAGACAAACTGACTGATGAGCAAAAACTCCCTAGCTCAAGACAGACTGACTAACGAGCAAAAACTCCCCTAGCTCAAGACAAACTGACTGACGAGCAAAAACTCCCCTAGCTCAAGACAAACTGACTGATGAGCAAAAAACTCCCCTACATCAAGACAAACTGACCTGATGTGCAAAAACTCTCCTAGCTCAAGACAAACTCACTGACGAACTGATGATGATTCTTGGCATCCTCCTCTGTGGCTTCATTGAAGCCATGACAATGGTTTCGGCGCAAGCAAACTCGACGTACTACCTGCTCCCTGATGAACCGAAGGCCCTCATAGCCAGCTATAAATCTGACTTGACAACCGCCCTGCAACTTAACTCATCCACTCTCAGTTCCATCCAAGCCAACAACTACTCCTCCTTCGGTCTCTTCTGAGGCGTGGAGAGCGGGAAAGGCTTGTCGGGTTTGCAAACCGGAGTAAGTATATATCTTATGCTTTCTGCCTCATCTCAAAACAAAATGTTTCTATCACTTTCCCACTTGCAGTACATGGAATGAATGGTGTAATCATAGACTTGTTTGGTCCGTAGAATGAAAGCTAGTCTTCAGAGCTTTGAAACTCTCCTGCTATGGCCTATGGCAGTGGAAGAAACAAGAAGTGTCAGGCACTTGGGAAGGAGAACAAGTGTCCTGGCACATAAAACAAAAAAGAACTAACAGCCATTCATTTCGAGGAACAGGTCTCAGGTCTGGGGATTCAGATTCACTCGGACAACACAACAGCCCTCGCTTATATAAAGAAACAAGGGGGGACGCATTCCTTTTCCCTGTACAAATCAGCAAAGGATCTGCTGATTTGGGCTCAGGAAAGGAAGATCTCTCTTCTCACAAGGTTTGTGCAGGGAGAGAGAAATGTCCGGGCAGATCTGTTGAGCAGAAAAGAAACAAGTCCTACCACGGAATGGACTCTCAATCCTCAGATTTGCCAGCAAACTATGGCATCTGTGGGGAAGGCCCAATATAGACCTGTTCGCGACCAACAGGAATCACAGGTTAGAGAACTATTGCTCCCGATCTCGGATCCACAAGCAGTAAGCAGTAGACAGTTTCTGCTAGATTGGACAGGCTTGGGACACATACGCTTCCCTCCTTTCAAGATAGTAGGGGAAGTATTGAGGAAGTTCGCTTGCTCGGAGGAACAAGAATGACCCTCATCGCTCCCTTCTGGCCAGCTCTCGATTGGTTCACAGAGGTGCTGGAGTGGTTAGTAGATTTTCCAAGATCGCTTCCACTGAGGAACGATCTTCTCAAACAACCCCACTTCGACAGGTTTCACAAAAAAACCTCCCGCTCTAAGTCTGACCGCCTTCAGACTGTCGAAGGACTTGTCAGAGCAAGGGGCTTTTCACGAGAAGTGGCGAAGGCTATTGCAAGAGCCGAAGAGTCTCCACCTCTAAAGTATATCAGTCGAAGTGGGAATTGTTTTTTTAGAAGATGGTGTAAGGGGAAGAAAAAGATCCTCTTCCAGTACCTCTGTAACTGAAATCGCAGATTTTTCTCCTATATTTGAGAAGACTGTAACCTGGCAGTATCAACAGTGAAGGGTTACAGAAGTTTATGCTGGCCTCAGTCTTTCGACATAGAGGAATAGATCTAACCAATAATAAAGATCTCCATGACCTTATAAGGTCTTCGAAACCACGAAAGACCATGTAATCAAGAAACCTAGCTGGAACTTGGATGTGGTCCTCAAGTTCCTAATGTCGGAAACATTCGTACCGTCTCACGCAGCATCTTTTAGAGACTTAACGAGAAAGTCATTATTTCCTCTTTGCGTTAGCAACAGCTAAGAGAATTAGGCGAGTTGCAAGCTTTGGAAGGTAAAGTGGGTTTTAAGAAGGATTCAGCGATTTGCTCCTTTTTAAACCCATTTTTTCTAGCAAAAATGAAAATCCCTCAAAGCCTTTGGCCAAGAAGCTTTGAGATAAGAGGACTATCTTCATTAACAGGAGGAGAACTAGAAAGGGACTTCTGTGTCAGTCAGGGCCACTCAAGTTCTACTGGAGAAGAAAAAGTTGCTGGGGGAGGGGGTACAGAAGAAAGTATTTGCGGTGCTATGTAACAGACCGATCACCCCCCCCCCCGAAAAAAGATCGATTTCCAAGAACGCCGATTACATTCTTCATAAAGGGATGTCAATAGGGAAGCTCACCTTAAGTGCAATGAAGAGCACCTCAAGGTTCTCAGAGTAAGAGCTCATGAAGTGATAGCCATAGCTACGTCAATGGCATTTCACAAAACATGGTCTCTGCAGGCACTTATAGAGTCTACGTTTTGGAGATGTTAATTCTGTGTTTGCCTCGAATTACCTAAGAGACGTAAAAATTTCGTACGAAAGTGTTTTGCTCTGGGAGCGTATGTTTCGGCGAATTCAGTGCTGGGAGAAGGGGCTGAGGCTAATCCTTCGTAATTTACTTTAGTGTTTAAATTATCTTTATTGGTGGTTGTTTTATTGGTTAATTGTCAGAGGGAATAGGGAACCCTCTTGCAATTCATAGATTATAACAGTACTAACATGGTTCAGGTGATCGGGATTGGCTTCAGTGATCCTTGTGATTATTTTTAGTAACCTTAAACTCTGTCATGTAAGAGGGCGAGTCTCCATTGATATGACAAAAGGTCAAGGCTCTTACATGTAAGTGGGTCAGCCCCCATTGGTACGATCCAGAAATAGGCTCTGTCGCGTAAGCGGGCTAGCCCCCATTGACACGATCCAAAGAGTTATTCAGCCATAGGTTCATTCCTCGTTGAAAACTCTTGAGGCAGGCAGACTCATCGACAGTAGTCATGAAGTCTTCAGCCCAATCAGGTAGGAACCATGGATATTTTATCCAGAACATCAGGTTGTTTTTTTTTCCTCCCGTTTTTAATGTATTTAGTTTAAGTATTATTTTTGTTTTTTAGCTGTCTCTTGCCCGCCACCCAAGGGTGCCAATCACTAAGTATATATCTGCTGGGTAAGTTTTCATGTACAAAAATGATATTGTTTAAGATACAATAAAGTTTTGTACATACTTACCTGGCCAGATATATACGATTAATGGCCCACCCATCCTCCCCTCAGGAGACAGGTGGAAGAGAAATTATGGCTTAGAAAACGGGAATGGTTCCAGACAGCCACCCAGCGGCGGGGGGAATGGTGGATCACCTGACCTACCTGTCGCGTGTTGCCGCGAGTTTTGAAATTCTGTCGGGACGACCGAGTCTATAGCTAAGTATATATCTGCCAGTAAGTATGTACAAAACTTTATTGTATCTTAACAATATCAGTTTTTTCAGGATAAATATGACGATGCTATTATTGGCATAAATCAACGGCTTTGAAATTTGGTGATGCAATCAGCGGTGGTTGAGTGGGTTCGCTCTGGCCATGGGTCTAGTCTAGTGGTAACTGGCTATAATGCTCAGTTAGCATGGCCATATTATCTAACAGTAATTGGGACTGCTGCACACATTGGAAACCAGGTATAGTGTTTACCACCATTTTTTCTCCAAAATAAAGTAGAAATTGGAAGTTGAGGTAGTATGTAATTATGGCGTTTGTACCTACAAGAATTCTAACCTATTTTGGTGCATTCTCGTTTAGTTGTTGAAGCTTTTAAAAAGGTTGCTACAGTTGTAAACTGATGGGAGGGGTTAGAAGCCAGCCATTCACCTGTCTGCATATTCTGACTTTTTTTCCTGCCACCTTTGGTGTCATGTCCTCTGCTGCTGCTCTTTGCTCACTAGAACTTTTGTCTTTGGTTATTGGTCTTTTTGCCATTGGGGGTTAGATCTGTTTTTATGTAGCATTGTGAATTGGTGTGTGTGTTTTTTAGCATGTTTGGGAAGATGCAGTAACACTGTAGTTTCATACAATCAACTTACCTGTCAGATATATACATAGCGGCACACGCTGCAGGTAGGTCAGGTGATCTACCGTCCTCCCCTGGGTGGCAGGATTAGGAACCATTCCCGTTTTCTATTCATATTTTTTCTGTCGCTTGGAATGAAACAACGTTTGCAGTTCCTCCTGACTTGATTTTTGGATTTCATCGCCATCGATCTTCTGGGCTATCTTTTGCAGGGAAGTACTGGATCTTTGGTTCGGCATACGCATATTAATTTGTTTTAATAACTTTGGCTTCGAAAATTTCGAAGAATTGTTTACGTGTAACTACCGAACTTTTCGGTAGACACTCACATAGTTTGCAAGAAGGAAAATTTTAATATTTTATTCATAATAACGTGTAGTAAATGTTAGAATTGATTGAGCTAACTTCCTTCTTGAGGAAGTCAGGAATAGAATTAGTTACGCTTCCTTTAGAAGTTTTTATAGCTCTCGTACTAACGAGCAGTTAGAGCATTAACAATACTAGTAGTGTTGTATCCTCATCTTTCACAGAATCTTCAAATTCCATATTGAAATTGAAGACAAAAGAATGTAGCTCAAAATACGAGCTATTGAAAGGTAATGAAGTGATTTTTGTGTTAGTGCAGTGGGATGGGTGCGTTCTGATCGGCTCTGTTTCGCTCCCAGGCCTAGACCTCTTCCAAACTCACATACCCAGAGGAGAAGGAAAGTCGAAAGCCTTACGGAGGTTATGGAGAATCCCCACCGATCAGGCGTATCCCCATCGGCAGGATCTGTAGAACGTCCCAGACTGCCAAGTTCGCCATTGGAAAGGCGTCCTAATTAGTAGAGGGTGCGCCTCGATCGGCTCTGTCTCGCTCTCAGGCCTAGACCTCTTCCAAGCTCACAAGCCCAGAGGAGAAGGAAAGTCGAAAGCCTTACGGAGGTTATGAATAGAATCCCCACCATCCCGGGACGCGTTCCCTCGCAGGATCGTAAAAGGCCTAAAAAAGTTCCCAGACTGCGGAGGTTATGGAGGAATCCCCACCGATCGGGCCGTTCCCTCGCCAGGATTTGTAAAAGTCCCAGACTTCCAGGAATAAGCCATTTGGGAAAAGGCATCCTTTAAAAAGTGCGTCTCTTCTTGCCGTTTCTTCATCTTACATCCGAAAAGACGAAGAATGTACCTGTTTGGAGTTCGGACGATCTGGCTCGTTCTCTGAAACTAAGAGAACACTGAGCGAGAGGCTGAGAGCCAGCAACAAGCTAGCGCGAGCCACGTTCCAACAGCCAGCAGCGAGCCGCGCTCCACAGACTAGCGCGAGCCGCGTTCCAACAGACTAGCGCGAGCCTCGTTCATACAGTAAACGCGAGCCGCGTTCCAGAACTTTTTTCTTCTTGGCGCAAGGCGCCTTCAAAGAGAAAACAGACGGCTAGACGAGGAGCCCTTATAGTAGAGTGGCAATCAGAAGGATGCTTCCATTGAACGTTTACTGGCAAGAGGCTCGTATACAAGACTAGAGGCGCTCGGATCTATCAGAGCGCACGGGACCTTCCACGCAAGCGGAACGTTCCAGGAGCGAGTCTCCTTTCTAGCGTGCGGAACATTCCAGGAGCGCAGAACTATCCTGACGCCAGGCGCTAGGCCGCAAGGATCAGACGCCAGGCGTCAGAATATTCCAAAATCTTCATTTGAGAGAGAGGTCAGTCACGAGACTCCACTTTGAGTTTTTTAACTTGAGCAACTTTCTCCTGGCAAATGTGCAAGATGTCGCACAGGTGGCCATTGCTTTTGTCAGAAGGGATTCTGATACTAAGAGAAGCCCCCTTTTCATTATTCAGAAGACTCCTGTGTTAGGAGTTCCTCTCAATGCGGACCTCTCTTCCTTCATCCATGCTCTTCCTCGTTTTGAGGAGGCAAGAGCTTTGGGAGTTTTTTCTTCTAAAAGAATCTCATCGACGTTTGGGTATGATGGGCAGATAGGAAATATCTACTCTTCTTCCGTAAACCCTTAGTGATGAACAGGAATTCTGTCTCTCCGCGATTATGAGGAAATCACGAAGATTTAAAGAGTTCCTGGATTAACTTCCTTCCTTAAGATATATATATTATCTTTCTATCGTTTCTATTAACGAAAAGAGCGAAGATAGTAGAAGGTAGTAGAGTATCTGCTGGATGGAGAATACGATACGGTCAAATCATAAACACATACCGTAGTTACTTCTTTGCGTGTAACTCAATTACCAGTATCCTTCTACGACTTCCTAGGAAGGACTACGCTTGAAGGGATTGTTAAGACAACACCTACTTAGCTTCTAGATTTATTGAAGTCTTGTTTCGCTTAAATATGCTTTAATAAGAAATTCCTGAAGTTCGATAATAATTTTATAAGATTCCTTTATTAAAGGGAGTAGCTGGCAACTCTGGAAGAGTAAGGCCAGACGGCTAAGGAGACTGCTTTCGCTGAGAGCCTGAGACCAACGCAGTAACAGTTAGCAGTACCATGTAGGTGTCAGTCATGAGTGGTCGGGTTTATCTCTCTCTCCTGCGGGATAGAATAACTATCCGTATCTCTCCCCTACAATCGAGCGGTCTTAACCTCGGATTGAGGGGATAGTTAAGCTAACAAATAAAATATTGTATGCCTTTTGCTAAGAAGCTTTCAATAAGAGAGATAGTACAACCTTTCAATGCTGTTTACCGTTGGTAACATTATTAAAGGATTCTATCGCAGCAGAACATTATATTGTATAATGCTCTCAGGCTTACGAAAGCATAGCTTATTAGAGTACCTGCTCAGAAGATGGATGAGTCGGATGGGAAACATTCTCTTTGTGGCAAAACTTGTTTCCCTGAATGGACTATACTACGTATATAAATTTTGTTTTTTCCATACTAAGAACGGAATTAACAAGTGAAAGGATGTCGGGTACCATAAAGGCACAGGTGTTCTCGGCACATAACCTAAAAAGAATTAGAAGGAAGCGCCAGCCTGGCGCATAGCGCTAGAAGCGCCAACCTGGCGCAATGCGCCAGAAGCGCCAGCCTGGCGCAGTGAGCCAAGAGCACCATCCAAGATTTTCTCGTTTTAGCGAGTTATTAACCTAAGAGTCCAGTAGCCTCTCGGACACCAGGCTCGGTAACGGCAAGATTCATTCCTGATTCGTTACCCATTAATCACTTAGGCCAATTCCACGACTCTCTCATATTGCAAAGAGCATCGAGAATCTCTTTTTTCGCTCCGTTTCGCGTTAATAAAGAGAACCTTCTCGATCGACGATAATAAACTGTTAACATGTTTAACATTTTTTGGAAAGAGTTGTGAGAACCTGCGGAAAGTCTTCTTCATAGATCTCTTAGTAAGGTAGAAGACGAACAGGCTTCCTATAGACTGCTTCCTTTTCCTCGAACCAAGAGAGGTAGCAATATACGCCATCTTTATTTTTTTTTTTTTTTTTAGAAAGGGGAATAAACTTTAGTCTTTTTTTTTCCCCTAAATATAAATTATTTGCAGAAATTTAAGATAAAGGGCGTCAAAGAAAGAGAGATAAATACTTTATGCCTCATTTTGGCCTGAGAGAGGTTTGGATTCACAGAGGTCACGTTCTTCTCACAGCATGTTTGGAAGTCTTTTTTTCCAAGACAGTCTGAATATTCTATCAGCATCTATTATAAATGGACCTTAACAACCTCTTCACTCTGAGTCTGTCTGCGTGCAGACTGACCAGAAGTGGACATGAATGAGAGGATTTTTCAAGGTAAATGACAATAGTCATGGACAAGATATAGAATTGCTGCAGATCGTGCTAGAGGGAATGAGGGAAACTGTCCTCTTCTGATACCTCTGTGAACCACATAGCGGTTTTTTCTTCCCTTTCAGAGGAAGAATCACCTTTGTATATATCTGCTATCAAAGAACGTAGTAAAAGGCTATACTCTGTCTCTATAAGGGATTGGAGATAGCAGAGGATAAGATCTTCAGGATCTATACGATACCTCAATATGACAAGAGTAGG